>NC_060904.1:13365810-13475810 GCF_014805685.1 Silurus meridionalis | reverse complement strand
TAATCAGTGCCCGGAATAGTATTTCAGATCTTTTTACTAAATGCTAGAATAGAGGACTATCATCATAATAATAATAAGCATCTTTTTTTTTTCTTTAAAAATGTTTAAAAGCGTACAAAATATTTAAGGTGATGTCTGAGAAACTGTGTATCAGAAGGCAAAGTACCAAAAATAGAGTCAAAGGACTCATCCCTAGCTAATGATAATATTAATATTAATAATAACAAGAAGAAGAAAGATGGGTATAAGTAAGAGATGAGTTCTGAAGGCAAAACTGTAATGAATATGTATACAATTCACGCTTTATTTCTACACATGCCCAAATCCAAAAGACTTAATACGCATAATAATTTATAACAGAAAAGCCTTGGTGATCGTTCAGAAGCTTCTCCTCACCCTCTCTGGACGTACAGATGTGCCAAAGGAGCTCGTTTATTCTGCCATCATGATCAAATCCGTCCTAACCCATCACTCTGGGAAGCTTTGTAAAGTAAAACCATCAGCAAAAAAAAAGCATCCAGTGCGCTTGCAATCCCTGCGTTTCCTTCTTCTTCTCCTTCTTTCTTCTCTCTTCCAGTTTTGCGTGTTGCTTTAAGGTTTCTTAAATGCTCTGTAAGAAGAAAGGGAAAGAGAGAGAGAGAGAGAGGAGGAAAAAAATGGACGCACAGCTCAGCACCAAACGATCGTAGCGCATCGGTCATTGACGGCCGGTGAAGAGAGCAGCTGGAAAACGCGGACTGGAGGAGGATCACCGCGGGATCGGAAAAACCCCTGAGCTAAAAATAACAACTGAGTTGGTCCAAAGCCACGCCCCTTCTGATCTGCCATGTTCTGATTGGTCGGCGACGACAGCGTGTAGAACACACACCTGCATTCAAAACCAGGATTGTGAATGGATGACACCAGTTACATAATTTCATCATTTGGTTAGAACTATCACTATCACTAGTTTTTTTCTCATGAAGGGCTTCAAATTCTTCTATTCAAGCTGATTTTTTTTATTCGCCTCAAAACACAGGATCATTTTTGAATAAGTTTACTTTCAGTACATTTCAATTAGTCCTTTTTTTGCACTTTTTTTAGTATATAAACTGTGTTACACAAGAACCTGAAGATCACGAGGATAACCATACAGTTCTACCGTTCGTCTCTCTTGCTCCTGTTTCCTTGCATCTCCCAAAACATGTCGCTGGTGAACTGGAACTCTAAATTGCTCTGTGTGTGTGCCATGCTTAGAACACTGCAATGTCCCCAAATATCATATCCAGTTTGTATTCCAACTTCACAACCAGTGTTTCTGAAATAGACCCTGGCCAAATTAATCACCAAAGATGAAGATTTTAGTCTAGTTGACTAAAAGAAGTCATCTTTATAAGAGGCAAAGAGGTCGAGACATTTCTTGGACTCATAAACCAGCATATTATTAGACATCATATAATAATACATGGAGAAAATATTAATTTTCTTTTAGATTTTCACTAAAGCAGCCTGCACAATTGTCAAATCTAATGGTTAACAAGAGGTTGTAAATTGTGTGTAATTTAAAGAATGAAAATGTAGTAACACAGTGATCAAAACCAGACAATTAATTAGAGAAAAAGGTAAGATAATGATTGTCTTTAAATCAGTCTGATCTTTAGGAAATTACAATAGTCCTTTCAGTATACAGTGAGAAAAAGAACTGTTTAACACAAGTAGAATTCTATATACAATTTTGATTAGATATTGGGATCCATTCAAAAGTCTACACAGATAAAGAAATATTACAATCCATAAAGTTTATATTTATATATATTTTTATATTTAAGTGGAATAACATGAAAAACCTTTATACCACACCATACTGCACACGGTCACTTTAAGGACAATCACGTCAATCACCCTAAATTTTACATATTTTATATAGTTTATATTTTTTATTTATCTACCTTCTTTTTTTCTTGGTTTATTTTCACTCATTCTATTCCCTCATGCTGGTTGTATAAAGCATTTCACTGCATGTCGTACTCTGTATGTACAGTATGTGTATGTGACATATAAAATTTGATTTGTTTTGATTTGAAAAAGAACTGAACGTTAAAAAGCAGTACACCGAGGCGAGGCAGCAGCTGATTTCAGTATGTAGTTCTACTGTACCTCCTATTGCAGATAATGATATTATCCGTCACCATCTGAATAAAAAGGGTTTGTTAATCCACCCACAGGAGACATATAGGGATGTGCTTTCGGGTCTGACATCCTGCTAAAGCTAAGATGTACATTCTGTGTCACTTTACTATTCTAACAGCCCACTTAAAAACTATTTCTCATTCCTGAGAAGCCAGGAACATGAACAATGTGTGATCTTTGTTGTGTGATAGAATAGAATAGAATAGAATAGAATAGAATAGAATAGAATAGACTTTATTTGTCACATATACATTGGAGCACAGTGAAATTGGTTCTTCACATATCCCAGCTTGCTCGCAAACTGGGGTCAGAGCGCAGGGTCAGCCATGATATGGAGCACAGAGGGTTAAGGGTCTTGCTCAAGGACCCAAGCTTGGCGATACTGGGGCGTGAATCCCCGACCTTCCAATCAGTAACCCAACACCTTAACCACTGAGCTACCACTCCCCCACTGATAGGCACAGATTAAACCTTGCTGCATTGGTTTCCAGTCAACCCTAATCAGAATTACACAACATGTCAGCACAAGGAATAGGCACAGTAAACCTAGGAAAAATAGTAAAATAAACAAAATAAAAAAAGATTTATATCCTAATACCTTTATATTAAACTGTAACCAAAAATCTACAGGGAACATTGGTTACACTTTTATGTTGGAAAAAAAAAAAGAAATATAATTGAAGTGATACAATGAAATTATATTCAAATCTAGTTTGCAATTTAAGAAGCAGTTGAATTTCGGAACAGCAGCATATGAAATACTGAATTCAGCAAAATGATAATATTGTGCCGATTGAAATATATATCGATATTTTTCCAGTACCGGTTACATTACATCCCTACTTACCACAACACCTGTGGCCTTATTTGAGTGAGTCAGTGTTTGACTAATTTATATCATTCTATTATTGGTGTGCTAAGAGTATCAGAGTTTTTGAGTTGATTAAGCAACAGTCTTGTGAGAAAAATGATCATTGGAATAATATAATAATAATATAATTGGATTATAGCCATAATAAATCATAGTACTTTGGATACTTAAGTATAAGTTTAGAGGGAGCATTTTTACTTCATCTTTTGCCTACTGTATCTATACTCTAACTCAACTACATGGTTTGTGTTTTTTGTCCACCACTGCATCTAGTGCACTGTAACTATCTTAAATGTTTCTAAACCAATTGGAATTGAGTACAAATCCACAGCCACAGCATTCAACAGAGAACAAAATAGAAATAATTAATTTTACCACAAAAACATTGAATATAAAATTCTATTTGTTTGCCAGACAATTATACATCAAGGCAGCAAACTGATGTCTGCTGGATAATAATTAGCATTTTTTTTGTTGATTAAATTGACAATTCCATCCACTTGAATATCTATTGGTTCACAACTCAGAGGCTTATGAACTTGTGGCAAACTTTATCTACATTAAGTAAGGAAATGGCCATTTATATACACCGTCGTTTCCCCTTCAGCAAACCTTTTTGGAGAGAATATCTGGTCTGAATGAACGTTAAGAAAAGCATAGTATTTCAAATGCGTAGTCCAAAAAATTAGAAATAATTAAAAGAATAATTCATACTACAATTATAGGCTAGGTGGCACTTTAAATTCACAATACGTAAAGTAAAACATATGCTATATTGCCAAAAGTTTCCAGACACCTAGTCATAAGTATGGTATGTGCTTTTTGAGCATCACATTCCACATTTAATCCCAATTCCCTCCACTCTTCTGGCAAGATATTTCACTAGATTTTGGAGTGTGCTCGTGGAGATTTGTGCTTGTGCTCATTCAGACACAAGGCTGTGTGTGAAGTCAGGTACCGATATAGGTGAAGGAAGAAAACCTGGGGTGCGGTCCCGAAGGTGTTTAATAGGGTTGAGGTCAGAGCTCTATAGCTGGAGAGCCATGTAAGACATCTCTTCAAAGAGTTTGCTTTGTGCACAGGGGAACAGGTTTGGGTCTCCTAGTTCCAGTGAAAGGAAAATTCCATGCCACCGCATCCTCAGACCCCCCAATATGGCTGGGAAATTCAGGTGTCCCAATACTTTTGTCCATATAATGTATCTTCAAATTGTTGTAATGCAGAAGAAAGTCATTATAACGTAACAAAGGCTCTCATTTGAGATTAAAGCTGAAGAGATTGAAATGATTGGATTAATGGACTAAGGATTAAACATGGCTCTTATTAAATATATAATCTCATTTCAGTTCTAAGACAATTATCAAGTCTCAACAAAAAGAAAAATCTCAAACAAAGAAAAACAAGTAGCAAATTATGATTATAAAGTCAACATTTTATTTCTTCTAAATATGCAGCCTGCTTATTGGAAAACTTGTTCCATGTACAATAATAATGAAATCAGGCAGTTCTCAAAAATCACTTATCGTGTTCTGATGAAGAACCGGACAAATGTGTGTGGACAGCTGATCCTGAGACGGTCTACAACAATGTAGACAAGCTGTAATTGCTGGAAATCTCTCGGAACGGAAACATCGCAGAGCTGCATGGGGTAAAAGTCTTTTTATATGACTGTATGTTTGTGTGTGATTGAAGCGCTTAGGAAGAGACATGTTATTCCACCACAGTCACCACATGTTTCTCCTTCTCTGTCGCCACGGGAACGGAGCCCGGCGTGCTGTGTTTGCGTACGTTATGTTCCCTGAAAAGAGAGAGAGAGTGAGTGAGTGAGAGAGCGAGATGGACAATGAGAATGATGCATGACTCAAACAGATGCTCATTTTCTTCTTAGCACAAACACACATATATTGCTGCTACAACACTGACTATTGTTATGCATGTAATAAAGAAGCTTCTGCAAACATTTGTGGCAAACCGTTTAAAATCCTGGCTTCTATGAAGATTTGCGGAAGCATAGCAATGTACTCAAAACTGGGCCACTGGGATACGCTGTATAAAAAAAAAAGTTTGTGGACACCAATCCATATGTGCTTGTGGAGATTTGTGCTCATTCCACCACAAGGGCATTAGTCAAGTCAGATACTGATGTACTGTAACAGGACAATTCAACCCGTGGAGCTCACTTTGTGCACAGAGGCATTGTGGAACAGGTTTGAGTCTTCCAGGTTAATTGTAAGGAACATTTAATGCTACTGCATCAAAAATACATCCTATTGTGGCCAAGTCTGGACTGTCACTTTATCTCGGGACAGGCACAGCAGTGTCACTTTATGACACCTAATACCAGCACCCGGTCACTTTAAGGACAAATCACACTGGATTACTTTAATCTGTACTTCTGTCAATATCTGTCATATACACACACACATCTGTCCCTTTCTGTGCAATTCGTGTGTGTGTGTGTGTGGGTTTGGGTGTGTGTGTGTGTGTGTACGTATATATATATAATATATACGCACACACACACACATCTGTCCCTTTCTGTGCAATTCGTGTGTGTGTGTGTGTATTGACAAAAATAAAATATAAAATATATATATATGTATATATATGTAAATATTGAATATACTTTTTATTTATACTATACTTTTAATACACATACTTTTTTTTATCTTTATTTCAATTTTTCATGTTTACATGTTGGACAGTCGTCGTACTCTGTATAAATGTGTTCGTGACTAATATAATTTTATTTATACAATTGTATGCCAAACTTGCTAACAGTTTTAAAAAGAACCACATATTGGTTGAAACATTGTGTATTTTACTATCTGGATTATTTACCTAATGAGAAACTGAATAAAAAGTTGCAGAGCTATCAACACTGACCATTATAAAAAACGATCATTTTATATGGTACAGGTTAATTACACTATTCTCAAACTGGCGCGTGCATTTTCAACCTCAGCCCTAGAAGTGCTCGCAATTGCCGTTCAGAAAAACTAGAGTTTGGCAAAGGCCTATTCTGTTCTCCTGCAAGCTCAGAGGGAATCGTAAAATCTGGCACAGTTCGGAGATCCGTGAGGACCTTTCTGCTGCCTGCTAGAGCTCCTGTGCCAAGGCGATGTGTGCCAAAACGGATAAAACACTACCACTTGAATATTAGCCTTCTGTAGTAATAAGGGCTGTAAAATACGGACAATAAAGTAATAGCTGTTTAATATGATTACAGCTGTAATAAATGAACAATACATTAATACATTTTGCCAATCATTTAGATGAAGCAAAAAATGTCTGAAATCGTGCAAGTGGTGATCAAGAGCTTCAGTTCACATCAAGTATCAAAACGAGGGGGAAAATATCATAATAAGCTTCATTTTTGCATAGTTGTTGGGAGTCATAAGGGCAGGTTGGACTATTTTTAAGACACTGCTGTTCTCCTGGGATTTTTTTCCTTTTCTTAGAGCAGAGATGCCCAAACTAGGGCCTGCAGGCCAAATTCAAGTTCTGTACTAGAACTTTAAAATAAAACTGCATTATTATATATATTTTATTATAGATATTAGGGCTGAAACGATTTCTTGAGTAACTCGATTACATAAATTCATCTGGGGCAAACACTTTTTTTTTTTTTCGTTTAGTCCGTTTAAAAAAACACGGAGCACTGTGTTTCCTACGGACCATTTTTACTGACGCACCGCCCGTTAAACCCTGGAGCACTCTGGACAGGTAAACACATGCTGCAGGAATGAAAAAATGGAGGAACGGCGAGAGAAGATTCAGGCCAAAGAAAATGCCAGAAAGTTTCCAAAGTTTGAGATCATTTCAAACTAAAACAAAGAAAACACCATACCAGTGCAGTTACCATTTTTAAAGTAATCTGAAATTGATTTTTATATATACAGTGCGTTTAAAAAAGTCCCTGGGCACAATACATTTCTTGTTTGGTATAATCCAGCATCTACATCCAGCCAATGACCTTTACACAAGTTTGATTTTTGGCCTTTCATAGAAAAATCTGTGCACCTCTGCTCTAAATGATGAAAGAATTGTGAAAAAATGGTAAAAGAATGGTGAAGGAATGGTGACAGAATGATGAAAGACAAACAAACCAAAAAAAAAAAAAAACATAAAAAGAGCCATTGGAATTTTGCTGAAGGGACAAAAAAAGAAAATAACCTCAAAAAAGAAAAAAAAACGAAAGCAAAAAAGCAGAGCGGAGGCAAAACAAGGTTTAGACTACTTTAGATTTTTTTTTTAAATGGCAAGCAGTTTTTCAAGTAATTTTGAGATTTCAAACAGTTGCAAAAATCCATTCATTTGTGGTAACAACTGATGAAAGTGTAATAGGGTGGAGAATGTTTTCCTGAAAGTGCAGCTCACAAATCTAGAGCAAATATGTGATGTAACTAACATGA
Source organism: Silurus meridionalis (assembly GCF_014805685.1). Taxonomy (NCBI): domain Eukaryota; kingdom Metazoa; phylum Chordata; class Actinopteri; order Siluriformes; family Siluridae; genus Silurus; species Silurus meridionalis. The sequence goes on along the minus strand of NC_060904.1, from coordinate 13,468,355 downwards.
ACCTGAACTTCGACGGAACGTTTCCAACACCTGATGGAGTCAAAGCCGAGAAGAACAAAAACTGCACTGAAAGAAAAGGGGGGTGCTACCGAGTAATATGACGTGCCAAGTAAAGTGGCTATTTGGTGTATATACAGGAACCATGATCTATTTTGTAATGGAATGTGGCCTTATGGAATAAAATGAAAAAGTCTGCCAAACTCATGTGTATGTAGTGAAAGTAAGAAAGCTGTTGTGTTGAAAAGGCAACTTACTTCCGGCGTCTGGCCTCCCTCATCTCCTGCAGCTGCCGTCTCTGTTTGAAGATGTCTCTGGGAAGGTGGCGGTGGCGGGCGATGCGTTTTACCTGTGGGTAGTGCTGAAACTTCTCCTTCAGCTTCTGGTTGTAGTGCATGGCAGCCTTTTCTCTAGATGTGAGCTGTGGAAGGAGAAACCATTGTGAGTCAAGATTTTGACGCATAATTTAAAAAGGCAATGTTGTTGCACTGGGGCTAACAAAGAATGTTTCTGATATAAAATGTACTGGCACGTCAAACACTAGCCAGAAACCTCTATAAAGCTTTAAAACATGCATGATTTAACCACACATACACCGTGCGGCATGCTTGTAAAAAAAAAAAAAAATAATTAAATAAATGCAAGAAGTGCACTAAAAGACAAGCTAGTCTTTCTAAAGACACCAGGAACACCAGATCAGTCTCCGTTCTTTCCCATAAATAAAACCCGCCTCTCTCACTTCACATCTAAGTGCCCCTGAGCTGAAAGCTTTCATTCTAATTAAAAGCAATGATTTCTTTACCCCCACCAAATGCAATTTATTTAAGGCTAATAACTGCTGATGCCGTGGAAGCGAGTGGAAGGAGTGAGCTCTGGCTCACTCGACAAAACCAAGAGGCCTGTTAAACCTTAATTACACCGTTCTTAACAACGAGCATGTGAAGCCTGTACACACTGGAGCACCGACATTAACCTCTGCAACATTTAGTACTCAGCACAATAACGAATTTAGAAATCGAAACACACAGACTTTTTGCTCATTGCTGGAATAAATGCAAATAATCTATTACTTAAAGAAGGAAGAGGCAAAAAGGCTTTAGGGAAAGTCTAAAACTAAATGTGAAATCAATAATCAAAGGGTGGAGGGCTACAACTCGATCCCTGTTACAGCTACACTAAATGGTCAAAAGTATTGGAACACCTGGCTTTCCAGCCATATGTGGTTCTTCCCCAAACGTGAATGCAAGCAGAAGAGTAGAAATTATTATAACAGAAAATTGGGACTAAGTGTGGAATGGGACGTTCAGAAAGCATACACGAATCCTATAGTCACTTGTCCACAAATTTTTGTTTGTATCATGTATGTCCTGAAGCTCTGAACCCTCTATTTATTAAAGAAATAAAGTTGCTTTATCACTCTGCTGTAAAGTTCGTTTGACACTCTTTCTTCTCATATCCCAGGGTTGTTAAGAAGCTGGGGTCCGAGCGCAGAGCCAGCTATGTTTCGGCGCCCCTGGAGCACAGAGGGTGTAAGAGGCCCCCCCCCCCAAGAGTGGCAGCTTGGCAATACAGGGGCTTGAATGCCCAACCTTGCGATCAGTAACCCAGAGCTTTAACCACTGAGTTACCAGCTCACCTAGTGACTTCAAACATCCTCCCCCCATCCATTCATCCATATCAATAAACTCTTACTCTAAAGAACACTAACATTGTAAAGCGAGCCAATTAATATAAACCTGCAACTGAAGAGGTCACACAAATGTTGCCCATCTTTTGTGTTCATTTCTGATGTTTTACATTTTTGCCAACTCACCAGACTTCCCAACACCACATTGTCATCCACAGAAAACTCGGGAGGCCGGAGGCTTGATTCAGCATCTCCTCTGCATTTAATTAAAAACCCTCCTAATTGTTTGATGCTTCGTTACTTTTTCCCGTAGCGGCTCTGCTTTAAAAGATTGGATGATTTAAAGTGCTGATGGGCGCACAGCTTGTCCAGTGCAGTTAAGAGTGAATAAATCTTAGCTTATTTAATGTATACAGCATTGCGTGGAGCCAAAGAGGCTACGGGAGGATGGAGAGGTCCTCAAGATAAATAAAAAAAGGACTAAACACTGTTCCTTCATCAATATGAAAAGTCAGGAAACAAAAATGCCAGGAATTTCTAAATCAATGGAAGTATATTAAGACTGCGATGATTACATGGCAACAATACTGAAGCGTTTGTTTGTATCTTTTCTTAAATTTTTTGTAATCTGTGCAGGTCTGGCAGTTTGATGTCTGATTTTTAGTGTTCGTTCTGCATCATAAAATCGCATTACAGCACTTTTAACGAGAGGAACCAGGTCCTTTGTTGGCAAAGGCTAAAGCCATGCTGCCATAAAGCCACTTATTGAAAGTGATGCAGTTTCTTATTGCACATTATTCTAAGTGCTTGGCAGCCAGCGCTACTGTTGATCCTGGCAGTGTTCGGGAAACTGGCATCCGAGTTACGGCTGAGAAAATAAAATGCGAACTTCAGGGTTCAAATCCAGTCGGCGTGCTGTAGTATGGACTTAGCAGTGATTTAGCTACTTAAATTAATCTCAAGTCTCGTCAAACCAGAAACCCAGCTCTTCACACAGTTAACAACGTTCTATTTCACTATGATAACTGCAGGGATAGGTATTAAAAACTTTTCCTAAAGCAGTTTTAACCTCTGTGATTCGTTGCTCATATAATTCTCAGTACTAAAGGCTCTCACCACTCCCAGTTTCTCCGAGGCGTTGGCCTTCCAGATGCGGATGTTCATCTCGTCTGAGCCGCTAAGGATGTACTTGCTGTCCGCAGACCATTTTACACAGATGACGTGCTGCATGCGCTTGGTGTGGTACACGTCCCTGGACAAAAGGGCAAAATCGTTGTCAAGGAAAACACTGTTAATGCGCTGAACAGGGCAATAAAACAGCGTGCGCATATACATACAGAAATGGCATCGGTCTTCTATACATATATACATACACTGATCGCATTATTCAAGTAAGGGAACTGCTGAAATGTTCAGGAAATACCTCATTAAAACACCTACAGTACATCTATCAGAACAGCAATGCTATTAATAAAACATTCGCTAGATAGCATCCTCTTTTTCTTCATTCTTTAACCTATTTGTAGCCAATGAGCCATCCGATTCCCTTCACTCACCTGCTGTGGCCACTGTTTTTAGGGAAGATGCGAATCGTCTTGTCGAAACTGGCTGACACGAACTCTGTCCCTGTGGGCGAGTAGTCCACATCCAGCACGGCCGAGACGTGGTCCATGTGTACAGTAACCGGTTTGTCCAGGCGCCTCATATCATAGGTATACAGACTGAACAAAGAGAGGTTATAATTACTCAGTGAATGAGTACGATGCGCTCTCGGTTTTGTGCGTTAATTATTACATCAATGTTATGCGACTCACTTATAGTCCTCATTGGAGCAGGTGAAATTATATGCCTCCATGGGGTTCCAGCAAAGTGTGTTACTTCTCAATTGCATTACAACCTGGAATTGAGGACAGTGTCATAGTTGTCGTGATCATCATGAAAGTGAGATAACATGACTGGCAGCAGTCATTAATCCAATAAAGCTTGTTACCTTTTTAAGTGGAGTTGACTCTCTCATGTCATACAGTATGATGCTTCTGTCTGAGGCGCAGCTGGCAAGAAGTTCAGTCTGCAAAAGCGGTCCCAATGTTAGCACTTTAAATATATAGAAATATAGAAATAATGCTCTACTTTGCCAAAAAGGTGCATGCACAAGACTATCAGAGTTATGCATTACATTCGAGACCTATAGACATGGTATTGAGTGTGGTTTTGGGGGTTTGTGATCATTTGGTCACAAGAACATGTATAAGATCAGGCACTAATATTAGATCCAAAGGCCACAGGTACTCCAATTCATCCTTAAAGGCGGTCAGTGGAGTTAAGGTCAGAACTCTGTGCAGGTCTCTTGGTTTCCAGGGACAGGAAATTGTATTGCTACATCATGGAATGACACCATTTCTGGGTATCTTTGTAATTATTTTGAGTTTACAGGATGACCTGTACACTGTACACCTGTAAACTGAACCTTGGTTAGAGCCCAGGACTCAATACATTCTTATGAGTGTATAAAGTGTAATTAAATGAACTTATTAAGTTTTTAACTGTACTGTATCTTTTCCTAAAACTGATTTGGTCATAACAACATAATACATTGTAATCAATCAAACCACAGTTTGTCTCAACATTACCTCTCCATTAATTCCCTGTCTTTTACATGGCCTTTACAGGCTTCAATCAGATCTCAGATACTTTATCTCTGCAGTCTGCTTTTTTGGCCTACGCTACACAGTGAAGAGTCAAGACTAACAGGGTGTAAAAGAAACGAATAAAGTGTGCATGTCTCACCTCTACAGGGTTGTAACGGACACAGCTGAAGCTGTCCACCCCCCAGCTAAAGGAGCGAATGGGGCTGCTCCTCTGCTCGTCCCAGATGTCCACTGTCTGGCCGCATGTTGCAAAAGTGCCTTCTTTCTGGTGATGGTCAATGCCTGTGTGCACAGCCTGCAACAGGACATAAAGCCAGCACAGGTAGTGAGAGAATCATTACATACTGAAAGGGCTTTTATTATTACTCTGTATAAGAGATTTTGCCAATTAATATAATAAATAAGACAAACAAAAATCAATCAATCGTTCAATCTACATATGAAAATCAAAGTGTATTTTGTTGACATGTTCTTCAGCGAGTAAGTAAAATCATTTGGAATGTGGGAGTAAATATGACAAGAATTTAATATAATTAGGCTAACCAAGGATTTACTGAAGAAAAGATTTTATTTTAGCAGCCATACCGCCACCACATACACATTATGCTCTTTGGTCAGCTAACCCCTTTTTTAGGTTCTGGGAGTTTCAAACTAGAGACCTGCACTCCCGCGGGAACCGACGCAAACAAGTTCGACGCAGGACAAGATTTAATTGGTGAATGCGGGCAGTAAAATACTTGTGTGCGTGCGTTGCGGTAGAAACAAATAATTTGCAGGGCAAAGTGGTCTTTAAAATATAAAAAAAAATACGAATTTATTACTAAAACGAATAAACTTAAAAGCAACAATGGCAACTAGGATAAAATAAAACGATTTACAGGCACATGGTCTGAAGCGAACTCTCGTGTGGTTCATGAGCAGTAGACTACTAGAGCACACTGAGGCAAAATATCTGAAGTGCAAGACAGAGGAGATTAGCTGAATGCTACAGATATCACTTCATTATTAAAGAAAGGAACAGACAGTACAACAATGTTGTGGCATGTTTTTTTCCCCGTTTCAGTTGAAGTTCTATGTTCTGAAAAGCTCCTTGTTCATGTCTGTGATGTTCATCATTTGCACAAAAGTCAAACTCAAGTAAAACGAAACGTTTGTTAATTTTCCGGTTCTTTTTTATTCCTATTCAAAAGGGAGGCAAGTAAAAGATCCGTCCTGTTCAGGTCTCTATTTAAAACCCACAAGCCCTAAAATTAGGACAGAATGCTCCAGAGAGCAGCAATTCTGCAGGCTGAAACACCTTGTTGATGAGAGAGGCCTGGGGAGAATGACCAGACTATCACCTCTCGTTACAAACGCACGGTGTAGAAAAGCATCTCAGGACACATGACATGTTGAGACAAATGGGCTACAACAGGAAGTGGCGATTTAGTTTGGGACCTGCTCATGAAAACTGGCCTCTCAACAGCATAACTAGAAAATCTCAGGTGCTCTGCAGAAATACAGTATTAATAAACTTTCTTATGGTCGAAGTCAATGAGAAAACATCTCCCCCTCCATTCTAATGTTTGCGGTAAACAATAATGCATATGATAGTTTCACTGGATAATTGCATTAATAAACAGTTGCATGTGTTCCAAATACAGACAGAGTACATCTACATAAAATATGACTTGAACTGATTGCTCTTTCTTAAACAATAAAATCATATACCTTCCCGAGTATAGTGTTCAACGGTTCCTCCTTCACACCATAACCAGGGGCCTCCATGCTCCATTGCTTAATGGTCTTATCATCTCCTACCTGCCACAGAACACACAGAATAAGACTTCTTGCACCACAGACAACAAGGGATGGCAAACTGTTTAAAATACACATGCATGAATCAATTTTGAAAATCCGGCGTACCGTGAAAAATGAAGTGCCACAAAAGCGCGAGCATATTCCTCTGACGAAGCCTTCGTGAGCTTGGATCGTTCGCATGCATTCCCGCTTGCTCAGGTTCCATATCTTTACCTAGCAGGAATACGAAATAAGTAGAATTGATCAAAGTTTACTCAGAACATCTTCAAGTCATAAAGCTAATTAAACCCAGCAGCACCAGACCTGTCCATCACAGGCTCCGGACAGCACTGTGGCGAGATTCTTGGAGTGCTTGGCGATGCAGTTGATGGCATCTCTGTGGCCGTCCAGCGATGCTACGAAGGGCTTTGCGAATACCCGGTCGAGCTTAGTGGCATTTAGGGCTCTCGTGTACTCCCTCGGTACCTCGAACGGGTGTAGAGTAGGATCATAATTCCTGGGAACTTAAGAGAAAAATGACACCGAACCGAAAATGACTATTACATGCTTATACAGAATCTAGTACTGATTATATATCAAGATTATTAATAAATTGTTGGGCTGAAGTTTTCTTTAAGGAATTGTTTAATATATATGTATTAGTGCATGATCAGTCCCAGTATCAGGGTTTGATAAACATTTTTCACAATTGCAACTTTTTAGGAACACGACAAGCTATTTTTGGCGGTGCCTATGAACATTTTTTGAAAACATCTCATCTTTTGAATTCGATGTTTCTTCTGTTTAGGTGAAATGGCAAAATAATTCGACATTTTTGGCTCCAACAGAAGAACTTAAATAAGACAGAGAACAGGAGAGAAGATGCGATCAGACTGCCTCACACCAGTCCCACATGTAGGTGGAAGATTAAGGGTTTGGGGTTGTTTTGGAGCACGGGGTTGAAGATTTATTTGAAAGCAAACAACCAACATTGCTACTAATGATGGAAAGATCAGATAATTTTAGTGACTTGGTTCTTTGAATCTCATTCATCAAAATGATTGTATCTTTTTTTTTTTTTTATCATTGGGTTTCTTTGACCATAGTTCCAATAATGAAAATAGGACAATGCAGCTTATAATAAACAGAACGAGTAGCGTCACCTGTCACATCTTCTGGTCTGTGTTGTTGGTTCTTTTGTCACGTGACTCCCATAATGATAAAAGAACTTACGACTCAGACTAGAAGATTCGAGAGATAAACTACTTAATTCTGTTTCCTATACATAACCTACAGAGATTTTGCAATGCTTCACTCACGCACATCCAGTTTTCGATCTTCTGATCGACATTAAGCATTAGGTGAGCACTTCTATACTTCAACACCATGCAACTGCATCTGGACTGCAGCTCATTGGAACCAACATCATCTTTCAACAAGACAATGACCCGAAGCATAGGTATGAGCTCTGTAAGCTTTATTTATGCAGCAAACAATCAATAGTGTTATATATCGTAAGACGGCCTGCCCAGTCACTGCACCTAAATCCTATTGAACTGCTCTGGGATGAACTGGATCGCAGGAAAGTGATCGCCAACTAGTGAACACATCTGCCAAGTTTTACAAGAGACATTCAGCAGAATGTTTGGAGAAACAAACTGACCAGTGTGTGTAAAGCTCAAAGCTTCCCTTAAAACTTTACAAAGTGTGTAAAGCTTAAAGATTTTTCAATGGAAAAAAGGTAAACATCTGTACATTTATAAATTTGTTTAGTCAAAGTGGAACACTATAACATTATATTACATAGTTTGTGACATATGAACATGCACATGTCTCTTATAAAGGATGTTATTAGACACTAAAAGTTTAAAAAATGTTCACAGGCCCTGTATAACCCCTATGTCAATTCCTATGTCAACCCCTATGTCGTGCACCTACAGAGTGTCTACTCGTGCTTTGGGGATTCAGCTCTCGTGTATCATTAGCTTAGCATTAGCACTTCACTTACCACGCTGGATATCTTTAGAAGTTTCTCGAACAAAATCGTCCGGGTTTCGGCAAAGCACTTTCACCTTCATCACGCTCTTTTGTGCCTCTATTCGCCTAACTATTAAACCGCATACAATTTATATTTCAATAAAAAAAAACCAGCACGACCCAAACACGCGTGTTTACGTGCCTCGAATGGTACACGTAGATCACGTGGTTTTCTTCACGTCGCGTTATGGTAGACAGAGTGACGGAGCGCCCTCTAGTGTAGGGGTGGCGAAAGTGCTGTACATATTTTCTTATTATTAATGTATTCTTTTCATTTTGCATTAGTTTTGTTGGTAATTCAATTGAACTGCAACTAACAATTCTTTTTCAATTAATCGATTAATCTGATAAAACCACTAAAGATTTTTATTGATTGTTTAGATTTATTATTATTATTATTTTGCTTATAATATACTAAATAGAAAACCCTAATTCAGGGTGGTTATGTAGAAAAGTGTACTTTAAAAATGCAAAACCCACATATTGAGTTTAACTATGTTTATTTTTGACTTTTTAAAGGTTATAGTGGCTGCTTGATGAGGAGTACATGGGGGATTTCTCCTTGAACAAATTCACTCATGCTGCGTTGTTTCTTTCTGAAAAAAAAAGAAAGAAAGAAAAACAGGATTTGAGTTGGCAAAGTGAAGCAATTTGTGTACATCAACATTTGTATCTGTTTTTAATGCTAATTGCACATGGCAAATTGAAAAACATGCTTAAAAAACCAATATAATACATTGTTTTGACAATTTTTTTTTTTTTTAATTTACAGACATTAGTTTAATTGTGATTAACTAAGCATCTAGAATATGTAATTCATAAACTCTCTATAATAATTCAATGATATATGCATAAATTAAATATACAAACATTAAAAACAAGCTTTTGAATGTATAGTAAAACTGCAGATAAGTTACTATTGTAGTAGAAAAAACAAATGCATAAGCATTCACTTAAAACCACAACAGTGACTAAAATGTAATGCTGCTGTTATTTGCTGCTTTTTGATTTTGAGTTTGTTCACATGTTTTAATTGAATCCATCACTATCTCACGAGCGAACTGATTGCGCAATCTGATGTTCACGTGTCACGACAGAACAGATCCAGTGCGACTGTCCCAGAGTTGGCAAGCAAACAGTTTAAACAACAGCACTACATTAAACTGTACCATTTTCACATGACGAGGATTATACAGTGTTTACTTACCGAGCTGATATTTTTCCTTCATCCGTGACATCAGCGTATTTTCTGTTTATGTGATTTTGCATCACTGTGGTACTTCCATGTCACACAAGCTCAGCTTTGCATAACTTGCAGGTTGCAGTCTTCTTTGTTGCGTTTAATGTAAAATGCTCCCAATTACCTGCTCTGCCTAAAGCTTGCGCCGGCCCTGAATACATTCACAAATACACCAACAGATCCTAAATACACAGCACAGTGCTCGGCAATATAACACTAATACCATAATCAATGCTTTTTATATATCAGTATTTACACACTGCCCGTCCACTTTATTAGGTATACACCCTTTTATTTGTTGCAGTGATCTGACTATGGAAGGATATTCTGGACAATATTGAAAAGAAATTGCAAATTGTACTTGCAATTGCGTTTTCCATATGCGGACGCATAAAGTGTGACATTGTCCCAATGAGCTACAAAAGCAGATGACCACACCAGCATCCACTTCTGTCAGACAAAAACAAGAATCTAAAGCCATCCTGGGCACCAATATGCTGACAAATTATGTCACAGCTATATTGTGACACAATTTTCTAAAGTATCAGTATTATAGTGTTATATATCCCATCCCTACAGCAGATTTGTAGACCGGATAAAATAGGGGCAAATAAATAAAAGCCCAAATGTGTATTTATATCATGATTTGTTAATATATTATATGGCTTTAGTGAGGTCAGGTACTGATGTCATATGAGGAGGTTTAGATTATAGTTTGCGTTCCAGTTTATCTAGGGTTTAGCAGGGATGAGTTAAGGTTTCTGTGCCTGACCGTTGAGTGCTTTCATTTCAACCATGGCATGTTATGTCTTTATTGAGTTAGCTTTGTGTACACGGTTTTATAATGCTGGAACAGGTTTCTCAGTTCCAGTGAAGGTGAATTGTATGCAACATGCATATTGTGTTTGGAAGAAAAAAACGCTTAACACGTAATTAAATGCGTTACGTTTGTATTCTGGACTCAGCTGCGTTTCTGTACATAGCTTTTGCTTTATTATTAATGTGTTTACTGAGTTGGGTCTTTCAAAAAAGCGGTCTTATCGCTACGTTAAGCATTTTTGACGTTAAGCGTTTCAGAATGTCCCAGACAAGAGCTAAAATTGGGCTTTGAAACACCAAAAACACAAAAAAGTATGCGTTCTAACACCAACACAGCTGAAATCTGGGAACCTCTGGCGAGAGCAAAGGCATAGGACGTGAGATGCGTACATCCTGGCAATCATAACGTATCGTACAAAAATTCAAATGCAGTGTAAATATTTGTTCCATTTTTTCGTATCGTTATCGTCATCGTAAGATCGAAAAATACCGAGTCGAACCATCGAAATTTGGGGACTACCGGTATTCTGTATTACTTTTACATACAGCACGGCGTCCATTAGAGGGCGCTCAAACAAACGGACCGCGCACTGAGACACATTTGAATGAGCGCAGAAGAAGCAGCTCCATCTCTCGCACGCAGGCTGCAGGAAACAGAGCAGGCATGTCACTTTACTGTGTTTTAAATCATGGAAATTTTCGGGAGCACGTTTGATGAGTCTGTATTTGGGGAGTCGCGAAACAGGGAGCTATCTACAGACCTTCCCTCGTACACACCAAAAAGCTGCGAGCCAGAGGTGAGCATCTGTATCACAACACCAGATATCACACAATTTAGTCAACCATGTAAACAGTTTTCTTCTTAAGCACTAACATATTCACCGGTGTGTGGATAATGACTAGTGTCAGAATCTTTTAGAGTTCATTCATTTACAGTTGGAAGCTGTAACTACTATTCCTTTTCATATTTGGGGACAGACGTGACTGTTCCTTAAAGTATTGGGAACAAATATATGTGCACCTTTTAAATCCTTTAATATCTGTGGGCAGCAACGTCTATCCCTTTAATATAATATTTAGGGACATTATTGCTTAAATATTTAGGAACTGAAATGACTATCACTTAAATATTTGGAAACAGTAATGTCTTCCTTTACTAATGACTATTTCTTAAGAAAATTGAGACAGTTATAAGTACACCTTTATAATTACTTAAATTCTAGGGGACAGTAATGTCTACTACTTAAATATTTGGGGACAGTAATGATTATTCCTCTAATATCAGGGGACAGCATTAATATACTATTAATATCCATTAATCTCTAGGGACAACAAAGACTATTCCTAGGGACTATTATCTGGGGACAATAAGGTCTATTCCTTCAATATTTGGGGACAGTAATGATTATTCCTTTAATATTTGGGGACAGTAATTAATATTTCCTTATTATTTGGGGACAGTAATGATTATTCCTTTAATATTTGGGGACAGTAATGATTATTCCTTTAATATTTGGGGACAGTAATTAATATTTCCTTATTATTTGGGGACAGTAATGATTATTCCTTTAATATTTGGGGACAGTAATGATTATTCCTTTAATATTTGGGGACAGTAATGATTATTCCTTTAATATTTGGGGACAGTAATGATTATTCCTTTAATATTTGGGGACAGTAATGATTATTCCTTTAATATTTGGGGACAGTAATGATTATTCCTTTAATATTTGGGGACAGTAATTAATATTTCGTTATTATTTGGGGACAGTAATGATTATTCCTTTAATATTTGGGGACAGTAATTCATATTTCATTATTATTTGGGGAAAAATAATGACTATTACGTTAATAGAATATTTGGGGACAGAAATTACTTTCTTCAATATTTTGGGGACAATTCCTTCAATATTTAAAACAGGCCTTGTTTCTATAGTAACGGCTCATTCAAAAGGTCTTGTATATGTCCTGTACAAAAAAAACAACAAGGTTCCTGATTTATTTTTTTTTTGTTTGCATTTTTGTTTTGTGTCTCCATTGCCATTGCTTTGTTACAGTTAGAAGAAAAGTTGTAATTTTAAGCACATGTTTCATTTGACGTGTAAATGATAATTATTTATGTTTTAAAATAAGTGCCTAATAACTTCCTGTGTTTTGGCTCCAGTGGTTTTGTCTCTGTGAAAAATTCGAAGATGAGCTGGAAGAACAGAAGGCTCTAAAGTTCCGGGCGGATCTGAAATACAGTAAAAAACAGTACCAGGCGAGTCACACATGCCTGAATAAACATGTTTTATATAATTATTTTTATGTTCCACATGCATTGTTTACTTAGTGTGGTTAAATTTTTTCAGGAAGCTATAGAGGACTACACAGCATGCCTTCTTTTGGTGCCTAATAACAACCTGTCTTTGAAAAGAGATATGTTGGAGGGAATCGCACGGTGCTACAGTCATCTGGGAAAGATCAGACAATCCCTGGAGATTTGTGAGAAACTGGTAGGCAATGATACGTCCTGCTTTAGTGATTCAGTGTCAGTTTATTGTGACAACATTTCGGCGAATATAATTGGAATCACTCGTTACAGACCTCTTACAGAGCTTTCAATTATTAGCTGCAGTAACACGGGAATTATTATGTCAGGAATAAAGAAAATGTTCCAAAAATTATCCAATAAGTGTTTTATTTTACCCACACCACAGCTTTCTGGTAGCTGCAGTTTTTTTATATGATTGAAGAATGATTTGATCATTCTATCCATGTAAGATTGTGGAGTATTTATGAAAGCACTTCCTGCTTTAACATGGGTTCCCTCAGCAGCTTGCAGCTTGTCATGTAACATAGAAAGCGTACAATGCACCTTCCTTAGTTCTGAAGATCTGTGGAGAAAGATGCATTGTTACCATATGCTGACCCTAGAGATTCCCTCAATAAAATATATATTTTTTTATGATATAATTAGTTTGTGTCATAAAAAGTCTATACACACTTATGAAATTGCACACTTTTTAAATATAACCTCCCTATGGAGACATATATAATTACCTAAAAACAGCTGTACACAGGAGTTCCCCTCATAATTTGTAAGAACCTCAATTTTTGCAAAAAAGATCTCATTAAAGTTTGAAATTTCATAATGGTGTGTAGACTTTTTACATCTATTGTATACACCGATCAGGCATAACATTGTCCTGCCACATTGAGCAGTAAAAGCATGAACTTATTCAGCAGTGTGAGCTACAGAAGCTCGTCTGTTGGATCGGACCACACGGACCAGCCTTCGCTCTCCACGTGCATCAATGAGCCTCGGCCGCCCATGACCCTGTCGCCGGTTCACCACTGTTCCTTCTTTGGAGCACTTGTGATAGATACTGACCACTGCAGATTGGGAACAGCACACAAGAGCTGCAGTTTTGGAGATGCTCTGACCCAGTCGTCTAGACATCACAATTTGGTCCTTGTCAAACTCGCTCGAATTTTCACGCTTGCCCATTTTTCCTCTGAAGGCAAAATGTTCACTTGCACCCTAATATATCCCACCCACTAACAGAGGCCATAATAAGGAGATAATCAGTGTTATTTACTTCATCAGTCACAATGTCAGAATGTTTTGCCTGGCCGGTGTATATTTGTTTCATAATTATGGTGCATTGTACCTGTTATGACTTGGAAAGTGAGAAATTACCTTTTCAAAAATTCATAATAACCCGGCCTGCTAGTGAGTCTACATTATGTCTTGGCAGAGGAACGAGGTGACCAACACGTGCCACCTGACCTGCGTCTTACAGCTGGAACAGAGCATCCACGAGGGCTGTGGAGACGTGACGAGCAGCATCTGTACTCTAAAGCAGCTTTGCTCTGTTCATCCTTTTAACCCTTGGTACTGGCTGAACCTGGCCACCAGCTACCAAAACCTGCTGGAGGCATCCACCTCTCTCGAGGAGTCGAAAGATACATTAGACACACCTCAGGCCTTCATTCAGCAGAAGCTGGAGGAGAAGGAGGCACGGCTGAAGGCCTGCATGTGTTTTATTAGAACAAGGTCAGTTCGGTATTGAACGTAATAATGATGCGTCATTCACAAATAGGTGAATTTACGAAGGAATGATTATACATTTTGGAAAAGCGCTTTGTGTTCTGTACTGCAGTTAATAAGAGACACATATGATGTTATTTAAAATCACATAAGAGCAAAATAAACACCACCAATATTTAAATAGATTCTATAACAAACCCAAATTGAATCATAATGCTTATTTGTTATACCAATAATAGCGTTTACATTTCGCCCTTATCAAGAGCGACTTAAATTTTTTTCTCATTCCTACAAGTGAGCAGATATGAAATGAAGGGCCTTTCAGGCGCCCAGAAAGTTGCAGCTTGGTGTGCCTGAGATTTGAACTCATGACCTTTGGATCCAACGTCCAATGCCTTAACCACTAAGCTACCATCTCCCCTATAAGATGCTAATATAGATACAGTAGATAGACAGTTTGAAAGACAGATTGATACCTTTTAAATTGGGTCTCTTAAGACCCAAAGGTGTCCGCTCATGCTACTGAACAACTTAATACTGAGTCGATTGCTTTGACCCACCAAAAAGAAAACCTAAACGTATCTGGCGTATATGAATAATCTCATGCGATTTTGTTACTTCTTACTGTTGTACCTTTTTGCTTTTATTTTTCGTACCTTTTAAGGCTGCTGATTGAAATACTGAAGATTCAGCAGTTCTCGTTTGTCCTGGAAAAGAGCAAGAAAACACTTCAGGCCATTGAGGCGTCCCTGCAGAAGATGCAGCTTAAAGAGGAAACACTTCAAGTCATTACCAAGGTGAGACAAGTGACAGTTGGGATACATGGTTCTGATTGGTGATGTAATATACAGTGATTTTCGAAGACAGCAAGTCAACAAGAACTGCATAAAAATGTTTAAATAGGAAAAAGTTTAATAGGTGTATGGAATTTGGTAGATACTCTATCAGTCAGAAGGTTTTTGACTGCTGGAGACTAAATTCGTATTGAATTGGAGCTTCGAAATTATCCTGGAAGTTTAGGAGTGCCCTAATAGATAATATGATATATATAGACATAAGTTAGTGGACACCCGATCATCTCGTCACCTCATACATGGACCTTCCTCAAACTCTTGCCACATATTTTGAAACACACAATTGTACAGAATTTCTTTATATGCTATATGTTACAGTTTCCTTTATTAGAAATAGGAGGCCCAAACCAACATGACAATGAAGACATGATGTAAAAAAGGTTTAAGAGAAAAAACTTCAGTCTTCCTGCACAATTCCCTGATATTCACCTTTGGAGTAAATCTAAACTCTGACTGCACCCCAAACCTCCTCACCTCACATCAGTGCCTGACCTCACTATTACTTTTTTGGCTAAATGAAACAAATTCTCACAGCCATGCTCAAAAATCTAGTGGTAAAGCCTGTGCTAATAGAGAGGAGGATAGTATAAGATAGAAGACAGGACTAAATAATTTATAAAATGTTCAGGGTGAGATGTCCATGGTTTCACATATAGTCCATATAGTGAAGGTATGGACAAAGATAATTAGTTGTGTCATAAACAGTGAATGAAAGCAGTCTAATTTTGATATGTTGCATGTATACAAGGCATCAAAATTGCAACTAATACGTATTTTCTAAAGGTTGCTCTGATGTTGTACATTGCAGGTCATGGCTGAAGATCTGATCCCAGAGAAGATGCGTGAAGAGAACCACGATGGTGAGGGTTTATCAGGTCTTATCATTAAGGACTTTGAGGAAAGGTGGTGGAAAAAACTACATGCCTGCCTGCTGATGAAAGAGAATAGAGTTTTAGAGAAGGAGAAGGAAATGGAGATGGGGTGAACATAAAGAGCAACGATTTTAATGTAAAAATGGATTTAAATGTGTGTGTAGAATGGTGTAGGTTTTAATGATTTCATTGTTCTGAAGAATGTTTGAGGATTTTTTACAAATAAAGATTTTAAACTGGTTGTTATATAATCTGTTAATATTGTGCAATGATGTGTATTGGGTTCTCATGAGAACCTGAAAGCAGTAATAAATTTCGTGATAAATTTCGTTTAGAAATTAAACGTTTTCTCGATTATAAAAATTGTACAGAATATTCATGGGCGTGGCTGTTATAGGAAATTCACCCAATTGGTTATGGGCTCTAATGGTCCAGAGCTACTCCACAAATGTGTTAGATTTCTTTGATCCAACAGCCAACATTGAAAATTTCTTTATTAAAGAATGACATCACACCTTTTTAAAACCAATCCTTGTTGCATTTAATAATTAAACATCTGTAAAACAAGTTGGTCCTTTTTATCCATTAAATTATAGCGGTTAACATTATTATTATATTAAGTTATAGCATTCATTCCTACACCAGCCTCTTTTCTTAATTCATTTCTTAATTTAATAGAACAAAATATAATGCCTGCCTGCTATAAAGTGCTGACAGTAGAGACTCCTTCCAAGCAAAACTTCAACAATCTCCTGACAGAAAACTTTACACCATCAATAATTACACATATATAGAAATGCTAAAGTATTAGAATGAGAGCGTTAATATAAACCCATGATTAAAAAGTAATCTAATTAACAGTTACTGACAAGAAAAGCTCAATCTTACATAGCATATATTGATATGATGTCTAGATTTATAAATGATTAAATGTGGCTTATTTTGAACTGCAATCTACAAAAACAAGTACCATTTTAAGAACATATCTTTTCAAACCGCTGTTAAAGCTGTGTTCAGTGGTGGACGAAGTACACAAACCAGAATTTGAGTTAAAGTACAGATACAGTAGTTACAATATTACAAAAGTAAAAGTGCTCCCTTTAAATGTTCACTTGGGTAAAAGTTCAAAAGTATTTGTCTCAAATGTATTTAAGTATCCATTGTACTATGATTTATTATGGCTATAATGTTCCTATTATCATTTTTGCAAAAAGACTTTTGCTAAACCAACTCAGGTTATGTGAAAAGACACTTTTACTCCAAGCACACCGATCTATTAATAGAATACTATTAATGACTCAAACACTGTTTGAAATGCATTAAAATGATCATGAGCCCAAAACCTACTTTTCAACTAAAAAATTAATAAAACAATTGCGCAAATAAGGCCACGGGTGTTGTGGCACGTTAGAGTCAGGAGATTCTTCCATCAAAATATTCTGCTTGCTGTTGAACTGATGCTGAACTGTATGTTGGTGATAAGTAGATACCACCAAGCGTCGATCAGAACAAGTTTAAAACAGAGCGCACGCTCGATACTGATTAGTGGTTGACTGCGTTCTTGACCAGTTACATGTTTATCCACCGAATTCACAAAATGCAGCTGAGTAAACAGTAGGATATTTGACTTTAAAATGTAGTGAAGTTAAAGTAAAATTCTCCCCAAATGTAAATACTTCAGTAAAGTACAGATATGTGAAAAAGTTACTTAAGTA
Source organism: Silurus meridionalis (assembly GCF_014805685.1). Classification (NCBI taxonomy): domain Eukaryota; kingdom Metazoa; phylum Chordata; class Actinopteri; order Siluriformes; family Siluridae; genus Silurus; species Silurus meridionalis. Next base: position 13,450,734 of record NC_060904.1, on the reverse strand, counting down.
CAGTAGCTAATTACATTTACTTTGTTACTGGCTGTGTCATAGGGCAGCATAACACACCCTATAAGAAAATATTTTTCTCCACTTCGCCCTATTCTGGATATGTGACCCTGTGATTGACATCCCTTTCACCTAGAGAGCCACTGTTGCAGATTCAACCACACAACCTCATGATGATGCTAGCAAATACTTTCTTTGAGCTCAGCCAGATTCAGTTTGAGGTGTCTCTTCAATTCTCATGGCAAGTGGTAAATATCCTAAATGCTAGGGTTAAACTCTAGTTGCTACATAAGCTGTTTTTTGCAAGCACACACACACACACACACACACATATCCAGATAAGCACATTATTTGACTGATTAAAATTTTGTTTGGTTATACAGTCCAGCAGACACTTGCATCCAAAGTATCACATTAATTCTTAAAGTGGTGTAAATGCATCTCTTTGCAGGAGGTCAGTTGACTTTGCAAGGGTCTGGCCTTTTCCAAAACACATCCTCTTCCAATAGTTTTGACACATAATTGGCCAGAGCGACTCTCCTATGGCTTTCTATAGCATCCTCAAAATCCTTTCTCATTTTGGGTAAATCCATAGTCTCTGGATGGAAGGCAGAAACCAGATAGATATCCTGTTTCAGACCTAGCTTTTCCAACATTTCTGTATTCCATCTCCTCACTTCTTTAGTTGCTTTCTCCTCAATCAAATCAGCTTTGGAGAGTACTAGATAGCAACATTTCCCCTGCAACAGAAGGTGCTTTACCAGCTGAATGTACCCCAGATTGAACCTCAAGGGTGAGACCAGGATGTAGACATCACAAGGAGGTATTGGGGGTATGGGAGGGGCATGGTGCATAGGGCCAGAGGATGCTGCCTTAAAATCTTTCACACTTCCCAAGCCTGGGAGGTCCCACAGAAGAACATTGTGGTAATCTAAGTATGAATATGTCACAGGCGTCTTTGTGGTTTCAAATACCCCAACATCGGACGCACCTTTGTCTCCATTCTTTAGGCCCAGGAGAGAGTTGAACAAACTTGAGCTGCCACAACCCGTCTCCCCTAATACACCCACATCTAGTCGGAAGTGCTCCAGAGCACTGAAGATGGAGAGCAGTTTGGACGGTTGGTCAGTGAGATCCTGGGATTGAAAGACCGCAGAGATTTTGCCCAGGTCTTCTTGGCTTATCTTTCTGTTTTTTAAAGAAGAACTTGCTAGGGATCTGTGGAGTAAATGTGTGAACAATGTATGCATAAATTTAGACATGTGGGCTACAGACCTTCAGCAATACTTAGCTAAAGTCATTTTAGGTTCAAATATTGACTACTTACCCTGAGCGATGTCTCTCTGTTAAAGGTACTTTAAGGTTGTGCGTGAGATCCACCAAAAACTGACTGAAAGCCTTCTTGCGCAATTCAGGTATAGCTTTCATCAAAACTCCAGCAATCATTTCAGCTTCCCAAAGTTTAATACCTTGGTGTAATGGAAAAGGACCTTGGTGGTTTGCATTCTTCGTCAATTCAAATTCCGCCTTGTGTTTCTTCCGAAACTCTGAAATACGCTCTCTCATTCGTTCCCATGCACAGGTCTTACAGGGTCCTGCCAGCTTTTCACGCACAATATCTATTTCTTTATCGGCTTTAACCAGATACAAGGGCTTGTTCTTCTCATATAGCTCCATGATAAACCGCATATGATCCTCTTGGTGCAACTCTGTTGTGAGGACCACCAATACATCATAGCGATCCTGAGGAGATCCAGAACTTCCCTCTATTGTCAAAATGCGGACGTTGGGGATTAGAGGGTGGAGGAGCACTGGAGCAGAGTCAGGATCGTTCTCTGCAAAGTCCTCTCTAAATCTCACAAATAGTTTTTTTTTTGTGTCATCATCATCTTCACCATCACCATCCTCCTCTTGTTCATCACTGTCTTCGTCTTCATCGCTTTCCTTCTCTTCCTCTTCTTCTTCTTCTTCTTCTTCTTCCTGTTCCTCTAATAATCCACAGACAGCAAAAGCAAGCCTTGCATTTGAGGACTTGGTTCCTCCAGTAACAGCTATGTCTAATGGGAAATGTTCATAAAGTTCCAGTGCTGTCAGGAGCCTGTTTTTAAATCCGCTTGACTGCCAAGAAAATCTCCAAGGAGCCAAAAGCGATTTCATCTGATCTTCTGGAAGTTTCCCTTCCATTCTCTTTGAAAAAACTCAAAACACAATATGCCACAAGTGGAACGTCTGTAACTACAACAAATATCTATACACTGTATTGAGTAATATAGAAAAAAAGCTGTCCAAAGTTCTCAGCAGGGAAAATGGGTCTCACCTTGAAATAGGACTTGTCTGTATCATAACGCGAGTCAAAGCGCGACACAAAATAACACACTCAGTCAATTTTGGCAAGGATGTAACGCAAACTGTTTTGCAGGGCGTATAAAGTTTACATGGCGCTGATGATTGCTCAGCAAACAAAAGTATTACAAGGAACTGTTTGTTACACGAAGAACCCTTTCCTTACTTTAACTCTCCTGGTGATTCTGTCTGTAAGAAGAGCTGTGGAATACAGAGTAGGTCAACTAGTATGCTTAATTGTAGACATTATATTTCATTTATCTATGCTGCAATGAACTGACATTTAATCAGAATGTGTTTTTGGGCTCTGTACATACTGCAACCCTGATTTGAGTTAAGGAGTGTTTGAAAACTAACAAGGAATGTCACATAAAAATTCGAATGGGTCTATAATTATACTAATTTATTGTTTGTCATTTCATATTCTTGGCCAACTCAGCGTTTTCTTTTCACTATGTGGTTTTATTTCCTGTGATTAAAGTCCAGGAATATATGAATAATTATTTACATTATAAAATCTCTACAGTTTTAAAAAGACATTGCTAGTTTATATAGGATTATATAGAGTGCAAATTTGTTTACGCAAAAGCAATTTAGAAAACTACATGTTTAAATTATTTGTATTTCAAAAGTCAGGTAAAGTTTAATTTGGAAAATGTTAAACGGTACTAATCCTTGATATGTTTTGTGCAACATTTGGATTAAAATAAATCCATCGCACGCATTTTTTGGCCTTTTTAAAACAAACATTATGATAACAGACGGACCAGATGTCAGATCTCATGACTAAATGGTGTCAGTCTAAAACACGATGGCTTTTTAATTGTAAACAGAAAACCCACATAGACAAACAAAAACCAGTTTTTAATTGGAGTTATGCAGAAACCATTCAATGCAAACATATACATGTATGATTAAAAGCCATCTGCTAACAAAAAAAAAAGAAGTCAAATTATGTAAAGACTGAGATCTCCAGCAGATGTCAGTATTGCTGCATAGTGTAATCTAAATGGGTTGGTGCTTCAATATTTCTTTTCTTATTGGTCAGGTAGTGAAAGTTGTTGATCTTTGTGTGTTATATCACCAAAATATGTTGTCAAAAACGAAAAAGTGTGCAATACCAAGCTATTTTCAATGTGAATTGTTTGACAGAGAATCAGTTCAGGTTTGTATTAATCCTAAAGGAGTGCTAGTTGTAGTACAGTGGTTATACATACTTACATTATATGGACAAAAGTAATGAGACATTTGACTTTTCCAGCCATATGTCATTCTTCATCACACATGGCTAGAATCACAGTGGATCACAGTGTTGGAGGTCTTTGAACTAGAAGACCCAAACCTCTTACAGCATCACAATGCCCCTGTGCACAAAGCAAACTCCAGCTGATGATATGCGTTACATGCATTAGAGTGAAAGATCTCAAATGGCCTGCTATGAACCCCAACTCTATTGGGATGAACTGGAATGCTGACTGCACCCCAGGCCCCCTCACCTCACCTACATCAGTACCTGGCTTTACTAACACCCTTGTGGCTGAATGAGCACAAATCACCACAACCACAATCTTCCCAGAAGAGTGGAGGTAACATGTAATGGGGACTAAATGTGGAATTTAAAAAAGCACATTTTTGTCTTTATAATGTACAGTACCTTTGTATTAGATGCACATATCTAGCGCTCAAAAATAAAATTGTTCTTGAGACCTGTACAAATTTAGTTCAAGTCCACAGTTGGTTGTTAAAAGATTGTATGTTTTTGTTGTCATTTTCTTGTAAATGGATCCAATAAAAATCGATGATGAATTAACTTCAATGGAGCGCAACTGCAATTTAATATATTTTTTAAAACATAGTATAATTAATCCCAAATGCACTCTGTTATATAAGACACTATAAAGTTATACATGATTAATGCCAATTATGGATATAAACTCTGAAGAGACTTGATCTAAATAAATAAGACAAAGCTTAAACTATGTTTCGCCTCACCCTTTGGACCAGATAATACTGCAAATTAAAACAGTTCAAAAAGTTATCATTGTCTTTCAGACTTAGCTTTTAACTGATATGACTTGAATGAGATGAGTATGAATCTCTACTGATAAACCCCAAAACCAATAATATGGATACACAAAGAAAGGTAGTTTGGTTTAAAACTCATTTGAGACTGGTAGAAGACAATATGGCAGAGCTATCACTCTCACTGTAATTTAATCCCAATAATAAACACAGAAAGTCACTCTGATGTTGTGAGAACAACTGTTCAGGAGTCAGTACAGGTGGAGCAGATTCAGTCTCAGGATGAGAAACATGTTTGTTCTTGTTCGACAGCCTTATGACGTTAAATTATATTTGCTTTTGTTTCTTAATAACTCTGAGTTACAAATATTTAAGATGACTATTAAAATTGGAGAGAAATAAAATACTTTTTATTATTATTACAAACAAATCTTCATATATACTGTATATAAATATAATAAATATTTGTCCCTTTAAATGGAACACTGTATCATTGGTATTATTTCTTTACCTTACAGTTCAGCATTTTATTTTTAAATGTTTTTGTCTATGTAGCATAAAGGAACAAACAGATCTGACCCCAACCCTGATTTAGAAAAAGGTTGGGATGATTTTGAGAATAGAGGCAGAACTGGTTTGCTGGCTTTTTATTCTTCTCGTTCCCGCTGAATAACTGATGGCGTAAACAGATCGAGCCTCTCCCCAACCTGTGATCGCAGGTTTCAAGTTTTTGTTTAACAGTAAGCTCTGACACACCAGTTGATTATTTCAGTGCCACTGTGAGAAAACCTACAGAAACACTACAGCCATGGCGAGTGGAGGCATTCTTGCTTTAATGGTCATCGTTGTGATATTGAATATATTTGCAGCGGTAAGTCTATACAATAATAAATAAATCATAGTTATGTGTCTAATAATAGAATAGAACAGCCTTTATTTGTCACATATACATTACAGCACAGTGAAATTTTGTTCTTCGCATATCCCAGCTTGCTCAGAAGCTGGGGTCAGAGCGCAGGGTCAGCCATGATACGGCGCCCCTGGAGCACGGAGGGTTAAGGGCCTTGCTCAAGGGCTCAAGAGTGCCAGCTTAGCGATACCGGGGCTTGAACCCCCGACCTTCCGGTCAATAACCCGGCGCCCTAACCACTGGAGCTACCACTCTCACACGATACAACACAAGAATAGTTATATCATTTCCTTTTGCCATTTAGAATTTTTTTATTTAAAAACACTGATTTCTTTTGCTGCGTTTACTTTCTTCCCTGACATGAAGAATTTATTTTTCTGATTGCATCCATTCCTTGAATTTATTTGTTTGAACAATGACACTGAAAGTATATGTCAGGCAGACTGGAAATACTCATCAGAAGTTACTACGGCTGGAATTGTGTACTTTGACATTACACTAAAAAATGTAAAATTGTTACTAAATAAAAATGTGAAAAAGTTCTGCTAAAAACAATGAGGGCAACAATACAGAACCAATGAGTGAAATGATCATTAAGTTATAGTTTCCAAAGAAAGTGAAGCCATGATGATGAGGCTTGACATTAAATGCTATGAATGACATTTACCTTAGGCAATTAAATGAAAATTAATTTTGTATAATAAGAGATAATTCTTTTCCTTTTCTAAACATTTAGTAGTAATTTTTTTTTTTGAGTAAATAAGAGTATTACTGTAGAGGTAGGTAAAAATTTTTATATTTAAATATTTAAATGTGATGTTTTTTTTGAGAGAATCCATATATTCAAATTAGGACTGTCAATTGATTAAAATATTTAATTGCGATTAATCGCATGATTGTCATGATTGTCACTAAACGCAACTTAATCGCACATTTTTATCTGTTCTAAATGTACCTTAAATACATTTTTAAATTTTTTAATACTCTAATCAACATGTGCATGCAACAAATATGGATACTTTATGCAAATGTATGTTTATTAATAGTAAATCCAAACTCAACATAGAGCATAAAGACAAAATATTCTTGTAAATGTTTTAAAGTAATTATAGTGTTTTAAATCATGTAAATCATCAGGACACCAAATGGAACTTTTGCTATGTTTCCACACGGACGGGTTTAATTGCCGGATGTGTGCACCATGGCGGATTTTGGTGCTTAATTTGAGACTTGGTGCATCGATTAAAAAAATATTTAGTGATTATAGATGATAATTTTCATTTGATATCTGATTTGAGAGCGGATGTATAAATGTGTGTTGCATTGAAGGTTTTAATTAAGCCTCTTCTATATTTATTTATATTTTTAATAAAAATGGTCAAACAGAAATGCTGCATTAATCATGCATTAATAAAATTAGTGGCATTAAAATGAATTAGCGCTAACGTGTTAATTTGGACAGCCCTAATTAAAATTAAAAATGTTACTTTGCCAAGTATCATAGGTTGCATGCACAAGGAATTTGTCATGGAGTGCTGGTGCAATCAAAAAAATAAATAAATAAATTAAAATTAAAATTAAAAAAAAAATATATATATATATATATATATATATATATATATATATATATATATATATATATATATATAGTATAAAAAACTAGGAAAATAAAATAATAAAATAATAAATAAAGACAGATAGAGTTTGTGCAGGGTATGTACAGTGAGGTGCAATTATCTTTTTTTCTGAATAAGTCCAAGGTGCAGGGTTGCAATATAGTAGTCCATGTTGATTGTGTTAATGTAACACATATGAAATGAACAGTGTGGGGTTCACATTACTGTAATATTCGTGTGTATAGAAGCAGGTCAGAGATGATGGTGTGTCCTTGGTATTATTATTTAGAGTTTGGTTGTGGATAGGAAGAAAAGAAATAGAGAAGCACAGAGAAAACATCAAAATGTGATATATATATATACAGTATATCAATAAGTGGATGAATGAATATCATGGTGATCATCTTTCCTTTGTATCATTGAGTGAAATTGATTCTTTTTTTAGGCAACAGGATTGGCGTTATTTGCATTGGCGATTTGGGTGGTCGTAGATCCATATAAACTGTACCCAATAGCGGCCATATCAGGGAAAGATGATATCTTCGCAGCAGCCTGGATAGCCATCTTCACTGGCTTTGCCTACTTCTGCACTGCCATCTTTGGGATCTACGCTGCTCTGAAAAGGAAACGTGTCCTCGTGTTGGTGGTACGTGTTTTATTTGTCTCTAATGAATTCAAAGGAAATAGTTATTTTTAGATGATTTAGATGCATTTTATTAAAAAAAAAACTATGACTTACTTTGTTCAACAGTACCTGCTGCTCATGTTCATCATCTTCCTATTCGAATGTGCGTCCTGCATCACAGCAGTCACCAACAGAGATTACGTAAGTGTACAGGAGCAGACACTCACTATAACATCATTTTATATAACATCAGTCTTTACTGTTGCCAAAAAAAGAAAAGAAAAAAAGAAGCCATTACAGAAATTCAAACATAACTGTTAAACATTAAAGTCATTACCAAATGGGTTGCATTTTGGTAGTGTTTGTGTATACCATTAAATTATTATCATCAAAACAAACAAACAGCTGTAGAAACTTACTGGAATCTGGATGCTTAATGGTGTCCTAATGGTCCATATTGGTGTCAGTATACAACAAAATGTGATCTACAAGTCACCAAAGCTCTTATATTTGTTCTTTGTGGTATTCAATAGATATAACAAGCCACCAACCTAAGACAACAAATTATCAATAGAGTACGGACCATTACAGTTAACATTAAAACCAGTACAATTCTCAAACTAACTATTAAAACCATTACAAATTCAATGAGGGTGTCTTTTTCCAGCAGCATTAATTATATTTCAAACTTTTAGGAACTTTCTTTTTGTTTTTTGCATTTGTACTCTTCAAGCTAGTTAGCAAGCCAATGACTAGTTAGCTATGAAATAGCTATGACATGTTTTTTTAGCTGTACATTTGGGAAATGAAAATGCCTTCACAGATAAACAATTGTTTTGTAGTTTCTATCAACAACAAGTGTTTTCTGTCTATCATAAATGTAAATGTTTATCTTTAAAAAGGCCCAATGATATTGTAAAGGAAGCTAACTAGCATAAAATTCAAACACAGGGTCACTGTTGCATTTATTCCTTATTTTTATTTATACTTCTTTCAAGAACTTCATTAAAAGCCTACACAGTTATTCTAGCTTGAAATTTGTATTCACTTTTGGCCATGTTAGTGTTTAAGCTAAACTATCATTTTATCCTTTTCTGTTGTTTTTTTTTTATTATTTTGTAGCTGATTGGAAACAGTAACCTGGTGAAGAATCAAATGCTGAAATACTATGCAGACAGCAGTGACCAAGGAAGACAGATCACTGGTACTTGGAACAAAGTAATGCAAGATGTAAGTGTACCCTGTTCTGGAATATTTCTTGCTTTTACTCTGTTGGGAGCCATATTGTTAATCATGTTCACTAAACTCACACATGAGCCACATTAGCTTGGAGCTAAACTCAGGCTTGCCACAGCTTGTTTGACCTCTCCTTTTTTTTTCGTTAGACACACTGCAAATTGTGTGTGAACTATCCAGGCCTTGGTTGCCAAAACACAACTTGAGCTGGTTATGCTGGTAGACCATACATTGACAACTGTTAGGGAAAAAAAAGATATTTCAGATTTTCTTTACTTACTTCATTAACCTAAACAAAAAATGTCTGTAAATTTCAAATTTTTAAATGGCCTTGACTACGATTTAATAATGAGTAAGGTGTAATGCAGAAGCTGTTTCCCATTTTCTAGGACTTTTAGGCAAGGATGGTCAACCAGTTCAACCAGCATGGCCTGTGTTTTAGCAGCTGATCAGACAAATTTTTACAGCAGGGTAGTACCTTTTTTGAGGGTATATATTAAAGTAGTTTTTTAAAGTTCAATGTTTAATCCTACGTCTGAGGATTTCCTTATAAAGTCTTCCAAAAAGGACCACCATAGAACAACCACGAGTGTCATTTTGCTAAGAGCAAACTGGAAAATGGAGCGATAAAAAACAATCTTGTGTGACCATGAGCTCATGCATTCAAAAGGCAGTAAAGTGATGCTGTTACCAACCTGAAATAGATAATTATCCTATAACAGCATGCCCCAAAATGTGTTTTATTCCTTGCACAATTTTGACTGATCCTGAATCAATCGGTTATAAACCCAAGAATCGTTTTATAGGTGTTAGTTATTGCAAATAAAAAACCTATATTCTGGCATATAGGCTTTGTGTGGAGTTTTTGATTTATTGGCTCTAGATGAATGATGTAGCATTGTGAGTTTTTGAAAAATACTTTGCAACCCACTTCGCAAGCCTGCCCCTGGGTGATACTAAAGTGCTTTAATGTGAATGTGTGTGTGTGTGCATGGTGGCCTGTGGTGGACTTGCCAAATATCCTGCCTTAAATATAGTATTTCCAGGATAATCTATGGAGCCACGATAAATCAGTTACTGAAGATGAAGGGATGGATGTTTCATGTTTTGTTTTCATTATATCTGGAAGTAATTTTGAGAAACCGATGGAGAGATTTCAATGTTCTTACTCTCGTGTGTCTAGGCTCAATGCTGTGGGACAGACAGTCCACTGGATTGGATGGATTACAATTCTACATTCAGGCAGACATATGGCACCAAATACCACTGGCCCCTCAACTGCTGTCAACGTCAGAACAGCTTTGATGCTGCTGACCCAGTTGGCTGCATGCTTGGCCAGACCAGTGCAATATTCAACCAGGTGAGCAAAACCCAGGCCCATTAATTTAGTCTACAGTCAAGAAGTTAATCATACAGTGCATCTGGAAAGTATTCACAGTGAAATAAAACTTTTTCCAAATTTTGTTATGCTACAGCCTTATTCCAAAATGTATTATATTCATTATTTCCTCAAAATTCTACAAACAATACCAGATAATGACAATGTGAAAGTGTGTTCAAACTTCTTCCATTTACGGATGCTTGAAGCCACAGTGCTCATTGGGCCCTTCAATGCTGCAGAAATTTTTACTGTACCCTTCCCCATATCTGTGCCTTAATACAATCATGTCTTGGAGGTCATGCACTGTAAGACTGTAAGACCTTATGTAGACAGGTGTCTGCCTTTCCAAATCATGTCCAGTCAACTGAATTTACCACAGGTGGACTCCAATCAAGTTGTAGAAACATCTCAAGGATGACCAGTGGAAACAGGATGCACCTGAGCTCAGTGTGATAACAAAAGATGTGAATACTTGTGTACATTTGATTTATTTTTTCTTTTATTTTTAAAAATGTGCAAAGATTTCAAACAAACTTCTGTCCCATTGTCAGTATGGGGTATTGTTTGTAGAATTTGTAAGGAAAATATGTAATCTATTGTGTAATAAGGCTGTAACATGTGAAGTGAAATGTGAAAGGCTGTGAATATTTCTGTGCTGTGAATATTTCCTGGATGGACTGTAAGCTTTATATATGCAATCTTAATACATACATTACACTGATAGATTCATCATTGCCTGCTTTACACTGTAGTCAAAGTGAGTTTATTTGCTTTGACTTCTGCAGGGTTGTTTCAGCTACATCCAGTCTATGTTACATCGTTATACCTGGTCTGTGAGCTGGTATGGCTTTGCTGTGCAAATGTATATGGTGAGTGTTTAAAAAAAAATCCTTGTCAATATATCGTACTAAAATGTTGATGTTTTGAGGATATAATAGGAACTAATGCTACCGGTCACTGTAGGATAAGTGTGTGTGTATATATATATATATATATATATATATATATATATATATATATATATATATATATATATATTTATATTTATATTTATATTATATATACAGTACAGACCAAAAGTTTGGACACACCTGCTCATTCAAAGAGTTTTCTTTATTTTCATGACTATAAAAATTGTAGAGTCACACTGAAGGCGTCAAAACTATGAATTAACACATGTGGAATTATATACATAACAAAAAAGTGAACTGAAAATGTGTCATATTGTAGGTTCTTCAAAGTAGGCATCAAGAGAATGCCAAGAGTGTCCAAAGCAGTAATCTAAGCAAAAGGTGGCTACTTTGAAGAACCTACAATATGACATATTTTCAGTTGTTTCATACTTTTTTGTTATGTATATAATTCCATGTGTTAATTCATAGTTTTGATGCCTTCAGTGTGACTCTACAATTTTCATCTCAATAGATAGATGTGAAATACTTGTACCAAGTTTTGTAAACATAAAAACAATTTCCACTTTTCAGCCTATCAGAATGCCTATTTCAGCCTATTTAATGCTCAGAGATATAAAAAATAAAAATAAAAACAAATCCAAGAGCTGCATCATGTGACTTGCAACCTTCTGTAAGCACAATAGATATTTTTACCTGTGGCAACATAAAATAAAAATCTGACTGGCCAAGTTTGGAATATTGATGGAAAAGTAGCTAGGAAAAGGCCCTTCTTGCCAAAAAGAATATGACAGCATTACCTTCAAAACTACATTACATCAAAAAGATAAATGTTCTGAAGCAATTTACTTTGTGTTTTACCAATGATATCTAACTTAGTCTGATTAGAGTTCAAACACAGCACATTACCGTGAACACCTTGTACCAACTGTCAAATACAGTGAGGTGATGATTTGCAGTGGTTAAAACCTAAAATGGTCTAATGAAAGACAACTATGGGTATGTGAGCATCAGACTTTACCATCAAGCATCGGAACATGGTGGCCTTGACTGCTTCATAATGCATTCTTTCATGTGTTTTTTGAAAAAAATAAAGGATATATTTCCATATATTGGGCCAAGTCAGGCTAGCGGAGGCGGTGTGATGTCCCATTGCTGGGTCCTGCCACTTGGGTTATTTGACACAAACCAACTCCCTAAACATTGCAGACTACAATAGACCCATTCAAGGCAATTCTATTTAATAATGACATCCCTATAAACAGAATAATGCGTTCTGCTGAACTGCAAACATGGTTCAGGAATGGTTTGAGTAAAATGAAAAGGAGTTCACTTGGTTTCCAAATTGCCCAGATTTCAATCCAATTAACCGAGCATCTGTGGGATGTGCAAGACAAATCAGGCCTATCAACAGAGGCCCCACTTTGCAACTTACAGAATGTAAAGAATCTGATACTGTCTTGGTGTCACATAACTCAGTACACCTGATAATGTCTTGGTGTCACATAACTCAGTACACCCTCAGAGGCCGTGTGGATATATTGTGAATTGTTTTTTCCCAGGCCACCACAAATGCCTCACTTATGCTCTCTAAATTTGAATTCACTCGCAATGTCTTGACTTTATATGGAGCTATAATGATTACGAATATTGTAACCCTTTTAACCCTAACATTTTTTTTTTAGCCAATTAAATACATAGACAAATGTAAAAAATATGATGCTAATGTCTTTTTTCTCTCTCGATCGTTCAGTTTTTCCTCATGCTGATTGTCATGGTGTACTTCCTACTCCTGGAATAAGATCACGGAACAAATTTTTCCACCAAAAACGCTAATGTTGGCCTGCGAATGAAATCTAGGAGTACAAGAAGGTTTTTTTTGTTCATTTATAGCATACTTGTCTTTGGAACAATGCCACAAAAATGATTAGCCATTTCTGTCTCCTGCTGCCAAAATCTTTCCTCAAGGCAAATCTTGATATTATTCTGATTGCACAACATTTACGACTTGCATGTACCGTGTTTTATGTTCGGCATGATAGTGGCTTTGTTCCTTTTGAGCGGTCATTGGTTTTGATTATAGATTACATTACATTCTTTTCAAAGAATAGTCCATTTCAGGGATTTTCTCTTATGGCTATTGTACATTGATAGTAATATATACATATATATATTTATACTGTTTTAGTCAGTTACATGTGTGGATATGTGGCCCGTTTTGAATGTTTTAATAAACACTATAGAGACCACTTTGCTTTTTTTTGTTCATTCTATATTTGTATCTAAGCTCTATGTAACAAAACTTTGACCATTGTTCGACGGTTACACCCAGGAAACTACAGGACAAACAAGATATGTGATTTCATACAGGAGTTGAATACTGAAGGCGTATGAAATTAGTCATGTTGGTGTGTACCTGGGAGTGGATCTTGTAACAGAGGCTGACTAGTTTAACAGGATATTCTTCTAGAAAAGATATATGGAGAGAAATTCCACCCTCATGTTCATTGTAAAGCTGAAAACAAAATAATACCTATTATAGCATTATATATATTATTATATTGTTATCACTAAATGTATTGTAAAAAGGAATTATATTGACCAGTTATTCCTACCAGTAATAAATCAGGTCGAAACAATGGATTTATAAAATGACATACAAAGATCTTTTAAAATGAGAGTTTTTTTCAATGGAGAATAATATGTTAAAGCCTTGCTACTTCAGATTGTCTCCACCTTGATGGAAGCCCCAATTCTGGCTGAAAAGAAAAAAAGAAAAAGAAAAAAAAAACTGCCCTAAAGCCTCTTGCTGCCACCACCATGCTTCACCATAGTCATGCTGTTCATTTTTATGTGGTGTCCCCCTCCCAAACATAATAACAACCTGTGGAAATAATATACTTTATTATACAAATGGGTCTTATTGGACCAGAACACATTTTGCCATGTGGTCTTGGATAATATATTTAAGCTTATAGATATTTTTAGAGGAAGGATTTTTGTCTGGTTAACCAACCCCAGACATATAAAGAACGAGAAATTGTCACATGCAGAGAGTAATTAGTACATATCAGATATTCCTGCAGCTTTTTGATCTCCTGCCAGCCTCCCCGATAAGGTTTTGTCTTGTCCTTTTATGCATTTTGGTGAGACGTCCTGTTCCTAGTGCTCTATTGGTTGACGATGGCCTTTTCAATGTTCCATTCTGAATACAGTCACAGCCTCGAATGTTGAAGAGTTGCGCAGTTTGTTTTGTCGTTTGTACCGTCCAATAATGCTGGAACATTTTCTGACTTTTATCTATTAGATTTTTTTGCACACATATATACACTATACTGTATGGACAAAAGTATTCAGACAAGACATTCTATAAAATTGTGGGCCTCCAAGATTTGGTAACATTAACATTTTCCTAAAACAAAACCTGTTTCAGCATGACAATGCTCCTGTGTACAAAGCCAGCACCATGAAGATATGATTTACATGGGCTGGAGTAGAAAATATTGAGTATCCTGCTCTGACCTCACACCTACTGAACACCTTTGGCAGGAATTTCGAACGCTGACTGCACCCCAGGCAGGATTTTAATGGCTGATCCAATTATTATATTATATAAAATATTATACTATCGGAGCTGCTGTAATAGTAAAAAAAACAAACCACAATCTGACAAAACAGATTTGAGAATTCAATAATATGTTGTCTGAAATATCACCCAAACACAGTATATGACTGATGCATCCAAGTTTTTTTTAATTCACACATTGGTAAATATTACAAAACATGGTAACTTGCCTTTTTGCAATGTGCTACAAGGCAAAAAAAGAGACCACTGAATAGGATGTTTAGGTTTAAAGCACATAAACCAACACCCAACACACAACCTATTGTAATACATACATAGCATTTGGAGTAAAGAGTAAATTACTATGTTGTAGGAAATCTTCCTTTGTACTTCACTGCATAGATATGGATTAAAAACAAACAAAAAAAGTCAAGAGAGCCTTCACTCATTCATTCATACACACACACACACACACATTCATACAACTAAATTTTGTACCTTTTGTACAAAATTTGCTCACTCTTGAGCAGAAAAACAAAAATAAAATAAAATAAAATTGTGCAATGTATTCACCTTAAACATTTAGGGCCAGCTATGTAAGGACACCAGACATACTGCTAATGAGCAAGAAGCAATTAAAAGGCTCACGTATCCCTATTAACACTGACTCAAGAGGTAAATGTTCAAGTCTCGGCACGTTACGAAAAACAAGTGCTCAAGGAAAGGCATCCGTTGCTAGGAAACTAGGACAGGTGTCATCCCTGGTCCACCCAACTACGTTTTCTGGGAGAGCTACCCTCCTACCGAAATTAAACACAACCGAAAAACACGCCCAAAATCCATTCACTGTAAAAAGCTTAACAGCCCTGCGTACATTTTAAAGTCAGGCGTGTTTAAATTAAGGGCAGATCACCAGGAGCTCACTTGCCCTAAAGAACCCTCACATTGTCATATTGCATTACAGTAGTGTTGAGCTGCCCAACCCTGTATCTGCTGAACTAAACTTTGGCAGTATATAAAGACCACCTAATCAACTTGGCTCAAATATTTCGACAAATAAAAAAAGTCTTGAGGAGGAAAGGCGGGTGTATGGGTGATTGACAGGTGTTTCAGTGTCACAATGCAATTGTAGAACTGAGAACCACTGATACACACTTGGTTGTGGTAAAAGAATCATTAAGTGAACACCTTTGTGAGAACGTTCCAACAGTTCTGGAAGGACAACGAATTCAAACTGTGTCGGAACTAGACAAACATGGGGCAAGACTTTGAGACATGTAGATTTTCACAATGAACCATCGACGGAGCTTTATTTTCGCTGGAACGGAACATTAACGTGGAAAAATATTCGCCGCTATAATGAATAAAAACCCTCTGCACACTGCATACACATTCTTCATTCTTGAACGGTCAGTTTTTCTAGGCAGCCATTAAAAATGCTCTGCCATGACTCGATTCTTTTCTTTCCGAACTCCTCCCAGAGTAGTTCGATTGGTTTGAAGTTAGGTGACTGGGCAGGGTGTTTCAATACGCAACAAATGTCCTCCTTCATTTACAAAAAAAATTAAATAAATTATGCCCGAAACTTTTGATGAGCTATGCAGCAAAAATTACGGTGCAACTAACTGTTAGGAAGAAACCTCTTTACCTTTAATGTAATAACTGATGCACTGATTAGCATGGTTGAAAGTTCAGCTATGAAATCCCACATCCATTACTCATAGTTACATGTGCAGTACCTTCCATAAACATGGACACATGCGAGTACACACACACACACACACACACACACACACACAAATGTATACAGATGCACATGGCAGTGGTTCCTTTACGTTCTTCCGTGAACGTTTCACAGGACAGAGAAGACTACTGTGACACAAGTATCCATACACGAATGAAAACACATGCCCTTTCGACTTAAACCAATGACTAAAAGCATTCCTATTCGTTTGTGATTTTCGAAACACAGCAAAAAAAAAAAAAAAGAACTATTGTAAATGCTCTTCGTAATGAAGTTTAAATTAACTTAAAAAGTTAAAAGCTGTAAAAACCAAAATTTCATACTGCTTCAAACAGAAGAATACTGAGGCAAAATAAAACATCTTTAGAACCAGCCAGCAGCATAAGGGTACCATCAAATTATTTTAGCTTTAATAAAAAGAAAACATACTAAGCTTATTTTCCTGTACACCACACTGTACTGCCACTTAGTGTTCTAGCAATAAACTTAAACCGAGAAAGTACCTAAAGCAGAAAATCACCACCATGCAGAAATACCTGATACTCCCTTCAGAGGGACAGCAGCCACACAACTCTCTGATGCCCTCTGCTGGACAACACAGTGTCTACTGGAATGTTTACAATTCTAAGCCACTAAATGGTTCACTTCTTTGATATTTCATAACCATCTTGCCCTACCATCTCTGTCTACATTTCTTTCCTTTACTCTAAAGGTCCAGTTTTGCAGCACAGCAGTGGGGTTCTTTTAGGACATTCCTTCCCGATGGATTTCATTTCCAGTCCAAAGAATGTTACCCTTGCCATTGGTTTGTGCTTTAACAGTAACTGCGGGTCTGACCCTCTGTATGTATAGACCAATTGGGACCAGACAGACTGCCCTGCTGGTTCAAGTCCCTCTGGTTCCGAAGACCTGGAGGTCGGAGAGCAGGGTCCAGGATAACATCCCTCCTGGGAGCATTGGGATAGGGCGGAAGCACCGGACCTGCCTGGTAAGGGTACTGGTTATACAGATTAACTTCTATTTGAGCTCCATATCCTCTTGGTGTGCTTAGTGCCAAGTTTGAGAAGGCCACCAAAGGAGGAGTAGAGGAATGGGATGTGTCTGGGTGAGCTTGAAGAATATGACTGATGGAATCCTGACACTGAGGTCTTGTTGGGTACGGGTTCTGCGCTGTGCTTTCTCCCTGGGGAGTTGGGATAATCTCTTGGCTTCGATAAAATTTAAGAACTTGGTCACCAGATGGCATAACATCAAAGGCTTGTCTGTACTGGCCACTGGAAGAACGACGCATGGGATCTTGGCGATGAAACACTCCTGGACTTTCTCTAGTCAGACCTTGGCTCTCAAAATTTGCCCGAGAGGATCCTGGGTTGTACGCAGGTGGTGGGCGCTTATGATGTTGGCTGGGGTATGGGTTAGGGGGGTACTCAACATGGGGTGAGGAAGATGCAGAGGATGAAGTAGCCACACTCAGACCCTCTCTTTCATCCTCCACAAGCTTTTCAATCAGAATTGAAGCTATGTCTTTACCTGTCAGGGCCTGACTGGGTTCTGAACTCAAGCTCTGTGGATCAGAGTGGCTGCGAAAGTGTGTTGTATCAGAGGCTGTGGTCATCTCCAGTGCCTTGGGACCTGAGGCACCATCGTTTTGAGTAGCGATTTCAAAATTAGTCACAGGACCCTTTTGATCTAAAGCATTTTCTGGCAGCTCGTCCTCTATAGATGGCTGCGTGACAGATTCTGTCCCTTGGTGGACATCTCCATCAAGGTCGGTGGTGGCCCAAGTTTTAGCATTTACTCCAGCACCTGGAGAGCTTGAGAAGGGGTAGTTCACATAAATGGGTTCGTCGTTGGAGGCTGGGTTATATACTTGTATTGGAGAGGTCTGGGATGAAAATGATTGATGGGATTTTGACGTGGATGGCTGAAGGTGGCTAAGTGATCCCTCCTCAGGGCCAGAAGTCTCAAAATAGCGATAGCACACCTTCCCATTTTCAAAGTAGGGATGCATCTGGGAGGCGGTAAGGTTGGATGAGGGTAACCGTGTGGAGCAGTGTAGACTACGCTGGTGTACAGACAGAGGTATCAGCCCCCCTGTTGGGGCCAAGCTAGTGGCAGCAGGGATGGGGTGCAATTCACTGCGGGTCAGCTTGACTGAGGAAGAAATCTGACGCTGCAGCCGAGGGTGACCGCGAGGACCTGATAGGTTGTTTTGGGATTGCCGGTGAGAATGGGAATGAGAAAAGGAAGCATGGGAATGAGCTGAAGTCCAGGCACGTGTAGCCTCAGAGGACCAGAGTTGAGGAGCCCTGGCAGAACCTGGCACTTGTGAGTATGGAGGTGGTTGATGACCCCTAGACTGGGGCCTCTGATTGGCTGGCTCTGAAAGCCGGAAGTTGCCATCCACATCTAACCTCATATTCTGGTAGCTATGCTGAGAGTAACTTGGTGGAAGATCAGGGGCACTTATCTCATAGTATAAATTTTCCATATTGGAGGGGTCTTCAGAAGATGAGAATGCAGGCCGGATATGAGATACCTGGACCTGCTGCTGCTGCATGAGAGGTTGAGCTATTGTCACAAACTGTGCTGCCTGGCCGGCCAATCTGGATGCATGGAAGCGAGAGAGTGCATCCGACGTGCTGCTTATTCGCTCGGAAAAAGCTCTTGAAAGTGGTTGGTTAACTTGAGCCGGCCCCACCATGCGCCGAATGCGACTGGCATCCAGAGAGCGACGTGTGAAGTCTTGTCGGTCAGTCTTGGAAATTGGGGGCCTTGGTGGAGCAGACTCAAGTGGCCTGGGGGGCACTTTGGGGCGTGTGGGCTGAAAGGCGTTCATGTGAGCCAAGGGGGAGCTTTCTGACCTGGAATGCAGGAGCTGGGAATGAGCCTGGTTGGGGGATTTTGACTCTGTGCCTGATGTCTGTTGCTGAAGGTGTGGAGCAGAGAACTGCCTGCCATATGCTGGTGGTTTTCTTTGAGTAGAAACCTCACAAGCGGTAGGTGGGCTGGATTTAGGAGTTTGGTTTGGAGGAGTAGGAAGCTGTGGCTTTTGATTGTAGATGGGGCTTGGCGTCTTCTCGTTGTCCCCAGAGGAACTACCAGCAGACAACTCACTATTGGATGTTCCAGAGTCAGAAACTGAGGCATCAGAGGAGAGGGTACCTGTGTCCTGCAAAACAAAGAATACATTTATGCAATAGTGTGAATCAGCTGCATGCAACACATATTTTATTGAATTTTTTTGGCTAACAATATGGTATTAAAAAGTTTTGCAACTAGTTTTGTAATACGCCAACAGATGCACCGGCTTTCATAAGTCAATGGGCCAAAAGAAATCGTCCTGTGTACATCGGAAGCTGTGCAACTGGTGCTATTCTGACCCCCCCCTTCTTGCCATATTTGGCTCCTGCAAACTTTGCCCTCTTTCCGAGGATAAAGGTCCAGCTCAAAGGTCAGCGTTTTGACACCACTATTTTAACACCACATCCAGCGTAAATAGAAAAAGAAGACTTTCAAGACACATTCTAGAAATGTCAGGAATGATGGGAGCGCTGTATTGCTGTGCAAGGGGACTAATTTGATGGTGATCGTGTTTAAACTTGGATAAATAAATTACTTTCTTGTAAACTGAGCTAGTCTGAAATCTTTTTGATAACCTCTTATATGTAGCAGTGCCAGGGACTTGATGCTGATGAGACCTAAATTATAAAATGCAAGCACCAAGAAACTAGATTAAAAAAAAAAAACATCCATAGATGCTGCTACAGAACATGGCCATAAGGAAACACAAATAACCAGGAAATTCTATTAAAGTACTGCATTAACCAGATTTTTCTCCCCAATTCAGCCTTGGCCAATTCTTTCCTGCCAGCCATTCTGCTGTAATATGACAACTAACAATCTGGGAGGCAAAAAGGCTGACACGTTGGATCCGAGACACTTGAAGTCGGCAACTGGACCACTGCAACCTGCTGCTTATGGTTCATCTCATAACATAGTACTGTGCAACACAGACATTTGCATGCCGTCCCAGTG
Source organism: Silurus meridionalis (assembly GCF_014805685.1). NCBI lineage: Eukaryota > Metazoa > Chordata > Actinopteri > Siluriformes > Siluridae > Silurus > Silurus meridionalis. Next base: position 13,430,346 of record NC_060904.1, on the reverse strand, counting down.
TATGCTGCCATCCAGAGCGCATGGCCAATTTTCCACATGCATGAGCTCTCTCACACATCCATACATGATCACACCTGGCCCGTTGGTGATCTTGGTTCATCCTCGTCCTGTGCTGAATCCGTAGTCTTTTCAGGAGCGCTAACTTCACCATCACCCTCGGACATCCACACAGAAAGGGGACGCACAGTGGAGTATAGTTGGTCTGGATCTGAAGCGAGCATAGCTCCAGCATCAGCAGACAGGGAGCGCTGAAAATGAGTGTCGGCCTCAGGGGGACTCCCGGCCTCGCGAGGACGATAGGGAGGAGAGGCCCCCTGGCGAAGAGCTTTATTGGCACTCTCAGTCAGTGCCAGAGCCATGAGGCGTGCTGGGTTTTTAGGTGGTGGAGGAGGGGGCTTTTGGTAGGGCAAGGGAGCACCAGTGGGACCAATAATACCTGAAAAAAAAAACAGAGCATTGCACAGTTAGAAATCCAATGATTTTAAAATGCAGGGACAACATTGACCAAAATTCATGTTTAATCTGGCACTTATTTCAGGGATGCAATAAATCTTGTTGCATTTAGGCATAACTATGATTTTTCAACCCTGCAAAGCAAAGAAAATAATAATCATTACACTAATTATTATTAGACACTAGACCTAATTTACACATGTAACATTCTATAATCTATAATCTATAACTTGGGTTGCAACATTCTGGGATTTTTCAAGACTGGAAACTTTCCATGGAAATCAACAGGAATAAACTGAATTTACAAAATTGCAGGTTAGCCTAGAACTTAAATGTAGTTGAAAAAAAAAAACAACAACCAGATTGAATGCAATTTCAGTTGTATATCTACCCTGCACATTCATCAATTATATGCACACAGCACACTTACTGCAGGGCTATTAAAGCCATAACATAACACAGATCATTTCATGCATCCTACACACAAAATAATGTCAAAATCTTCCGCCTCTTTGTAACCCTATCTAGAACAAACAACTAGGTATTAGCCTGGAACACAGGGCACTGACTATACTCACTGGGGCCTCTCATCTTGTCATGGCCAAACTTGCTGCTTAACTCCTGTTGGCAGCTCTCTGTAAGCTGGAAGTCACACGACTTCAGCAGCATAGATATCATTTGGGGTGGCTGGGCGGGTCCACCACCTGGGTTCCCGGACTGCAATTCGCCAGCTCGCCCGCCAATCATTTCCAGCACCTAAAAAGTCATGAGTCCTTTTGATGACTATTGCATAAACTGTGTATATATATATATATATATATATATATATATATATGCCTTTATAACTGAATTAATATCAAAACCAGGATATGTTACACAAATCCCTATGAATAAAATTTACCTTGGCAGGTACACTGATGGCAATGGGGTCAGATATGTCCATTGGGGGCGACTTTGGTGATTTCGGTGAAAGGGCGTGCACCACCTTTTTTGTAAATGAACGCCTTTCCTGTGGCGGTTGAGCAGTGGGTACAGGAGCTGGAGTGGCTGTGGGCTGGCTTTGGGAGGGACTAAGGTTGGGATCTCCAGGTTGGGTGGAGCTGGAGGAATTAACAGCAGGAGGTCTATGCTGACAGAACACCTGCTGGGTTGGGGCAGCTGCAGCCAAAATCAAACTCCTACGTGCTGCTGCTTCTGACTGGTTGAGAACAGAGTCTGGGTCTTCTGTAATTGAACGCTGGCTTCCGGAACGAGCGTGCCCATGGCGACTCAGATAGCGATAAGGAGAAGGCGTGGCCGCAGACGGAGATTCCCTCTCCCCAGGGGCAACAGGGCCACTGCTCCCCATTCCAATTGGTCCCTCTTCAGGGAAAGTGGGGCTAAAGTCAGCAATGTCCTCAGCCATCCAAGACATGGTGGGGTCCTGTGAGAAATCGGGTAGCATGTAGACCCCCTCCTCATCATCTTCATCGTCTTCCTCCTCATTAGCGTCTCGGGCCTCGTCAGGCAGCAAGCTGTCGTACGAACGGCTTGGCGGGATTTGCGAAGGAACTGCCTGGGCAAGGAGCTGAGGGTCCATGGAGGCTGCCAGGGAGAGACCATCACTGCTGGAGCGAGGTCTCCGTAAGTGCTGCAGCTTCCCCTGACCTGGGAATAAGAGATAGTGTATGTCTGTGTCCCAGTCTGTGATGACTATAATGAGCTGAGATCACATCAACATGGTTTTTGTGTGGGACAATTTGTTCTAACCTGCTCCACTGTGTTGGGAAGAAAGAGACTCCTCACTCTTCGCTGACCTCAGGGTTACACTGTCCACTCTGCAACCTAAAACATCATAACCATAGGCATTGGCACACTGATGCTTCTGTTTAAACACTGACAAGTCAGCATATTATACACCTCATGGCTTTGCTTTAATTTAGAACCTATAATCAGAATTTATTGTATAGACTATAACTTATAGGGTAAAGAATTGTACAGCAATGATTATTTTTAAACATTAAAAGGAATATTTAAGGGCAGAAATACACCAACCAGGCAACTTTATGACCACTGACAGGTGAAGTGAATAACACCAAGTAAGGATTTGAGCGAGTTTGACGAGGACCAAATTGTGACGGCTAGACGACTGGGTTAGAGCATCTCCAAAACTGCAGCTTTTGTGGAATGTTCCTGGTTTGCAGTGGTCAGTATCTATTAAAAGTGGTCCATGGAAGGAACAGTGGTGAACCGGCAACAAGGTCATTGGGCGTCAAGGCTCATTAATGCACATGGGGAGCGAAGGCTGGCCTGATCAAACAGATGAGAAACTGTAACTCAAATTGCTGAAGAAGATAATGCTGTTAATTCTCGACGGGTCACGACCGTTTTGGCAGCGAAAGGGGGGCCACCACAATATTAGGCCAGTGGTCATAATGTCATGCCTGATCGGTCTACATAATATAAGAAATGTATTTTCTGCTAATGCCAAAAGCTAACTTGACGTGATCCTTCAAGTTATTTGGGTTTCTTCTGTACCTGCGTGAGAGGTGGAGGGCTGGAACAGCGAGGTGATCCGGATGGGCTTACGGCGGCCTGAGCCTGCAGGCTTTCCAATAGCAAAGAATGTCTTCCAGCTCCCTCCAGCTGTCTTCCGGACCTTCGGCCCTCTTTTCCTTCTAGACAGAATTAAGGATTCAACTTAAAGGTTCTAGAAGAATAGTAGCTTGTATTAAGTGGCAAATATGAATTATTTTACCTGTGAGTAGGAAGATCTAGCACTGTATGGAAGCGATCCTGTAGGGGGTGAGAAGATCCTTGAAGGAGCAGTGGAGCCTGGGAACGAGCCTGAGCCTCCTCCAAAGACAGCAGCCTAGTGGATACAAAGGACTTGGGCCTGGTCAGGGACTGTCGAGCTAGAGAGAAACGGAGAGGAGTGGAAATCAGATGCAATCAAAGTGGATATTGTGAAGTCTGTGGCGAAAAGCAACAGCTGGAACAGCTGGAACGGAAGCTGATTTCATCCTTAAAAGGAAAAGATAGAGAGTGAATCATAGGGAAGCTTAAGAAAGTGTGGACACATCAAGATGATCACATATGACTGCACATAAGCTTTTTTCGAGTTCTTTAACATAGCGGGCAGACGTACAAAACCAGGGTTGCCTAACCAGGATGCTGAAAGTTTACACTCAAAGCTTGCATAAACACTGAACGTCAGCACAATTTCTGCTTGCTGTGGTACGCACAGAAATAGCAAAGGGCTTTAAAACAGTCTGCTATGATGCTTAAGTTGAATTCTTTGAAAAAACTTTTTTTTTTTAAATCAGTAATGCACAATTAAGCAAAGCTGACATACATAAAGCAGACATTAAACTGAGATATAAATGATTTACCTTACTTGTTTGTCTCAAAAACACCAAAACTGAACACTGACCCACACCACTGATTTCTGAAATAAAACTTCTTAATTCAGCTGAAAACTCTAAATAGAAAGAACAGCAATACAACAAGCTGACTGGAGCCAAATATTTACAAACTGATGAAAAATGAATTTATTTCTCTTTCATGCCTTTGCTTTTTCAGACTGTACAGTACAAACATAAATCATTCTTTACAAATGAGCCAAGATGGTAATGCTTGTAATGCTTGGAACTCTTCAGGTGTAAATATTTGAAGAATCAAAAATCACATAAAAAAAAATACAAATAATAAAACACTAGAAAATGCTGTTCTCTGCACCATGAAGAAAACACAGCATGAAGGGTATCTGAGGCATTATTATGGCCACCAAGTCCAAACTCCGCAAGGTTTCATATGACAGAGAAACGCCGCTGGTCTGCATCAAGGTCTGCAAAGGTGGTCACAGGTTCTGGGGCTTCCCCACGTGCCTCCTGCAGACTAACCAATCGTGTTCTCGGAAGCCGGTGTGGGGGCTTTCGCTCTGTGCCTCGTGCTGTTATGGAAACACACAGACTGCAACTACCCGTTTCACCATATACTACCACAAATAAAGTTCTGCTTTAGTATACAACAGATGGAAAGATGTGAATTTTTTATTCAAACCCAGGAAAAACTGATAAAATGTTAAAAACGCTCTACCTATATTGTTTTGTTTAACTGGTACAAGGAAACAGATCCAGTACTGCATGTTATATAATAGTCTGCATGTTCGCATTGACTAGTGTCCTAAAAATAAACCAGAGCTGCACAATATCGCAGGAATGCGCATTTAAATATGCAACATACATGCTTGATATCCTATTGAGGAAAAGAAAGCATTTATGTAACTTCTAAATCGAGCTATATATAAACTAATTATCAACGGCTGGTAAAAAAAAAAAAAAGATCCATTTAACATGTAATTAGGAAAAGTTTACAACTGCTGTCTCGCTCACTGTATGCAATTGTGAATAAATGTTAATGTGGTTGCTCATAAGGCAGCGCATTAATTTACAACTGTGATTAAACTGATCTGAACTACCAGACGTTCAACTGTTCGAATGCACAACTTCCAGCCAATCAGAATCAAGTATTTATGTGGACCTTGCTATAATTAAGTGACGATCCAAAATAAAAAAAATTGCAGAGTTGCATTAAATGCATTCAAATCGTGTCACCCATGAATTATTATATATAATTATACATTATATATATTATTAAATCCCAATAATACAAAGCCTAAAACACTTCCTGTGTATTAACAACTAGTAAAGCTACCACATACTTACATATATTACATTACATCAAGCACACATAGTTTTTCCCCCTCACACACCAGCACTGCGGTATCTTGCGAGGGTTTAAACCAGGCATGCGTGTTTCTCTGCATCTATTTGTCTCTCACCGTTTTAATCTACTGCACGCACCCTTTAATAACGAGCACGGATTCTTGCCTTCATACACGTCCCACGAAACGGTCACATGACCAGTCTAATCTCTGCTATTTACAACAATGAAAAAACTTTGTTTATAAATTTGTTTTTTTGAATAAGTATATAACATTCCTGCACTACAAGCAATATGCCCACCTACATTCATGATATTCTGATATATTATTCAGACCTAGAGGATCTGTATATTTTAGACTGAAATCACCTTTTGAAATGAATTTCTTCACAGAAATAAAGACGCATGGCTTAGAGTGTTCCGGTTCGAGTGAAACGTACCTGCAGCAAACCGTCCCGCGGATGTAAACGAATCGCTGAAGAGCACTTCCACGTTAGTGAGTAAGAACTCCACCACTACAGACTGGATGCGCACCTCTTTGAACGGGTCAGCACCGTTGAGCCCTGCTGCCTCGATCTCCTTAGATCTATCGCACACAGCAAGCGGTACAGATCAGGATGAGTTTCACTCTGTTTTTTTCCCCACAAACAATATTAAACTGATGTGAACAAAATAAGTCGGATAAAACGATTACAGAAATATACTCAGAATTTTGGTATGGTGGATGCAGAAAATGTTTAACCTAAGCAGGTTTGGAGCCCAGACGATGGCCAGGTTCTTAATGTGCATGTTGGTCTCTTCACTAAGGGTGGCTAGACGAGCCAGGTGCTTTATGAGGTACTCCAGAGTCCTGAGAGACACATGCATCATCATGATTAACGTCATCAACAATACAATGGCAGACAGTGAGAATGTCACTAGAGGAGGTTATTTTTTCCACATTCTTAGCTAAAATATTCTCAGAAAAAAAGAAAAAAAAAAGATTTCTACATTGTCGAAATTCAGCTCTAGCAATCTACCTGTAGTGCGGGGGAGGAAGCTGCTGAATGACATCGTGCACTCGCACTACGCGCTCATCCTCGGTCATCTCCCCCATGCAATCCTACGAGGAAAAAAACAAAACAAACTCGATCAGCAATCAGACGCTAAGCTTCAACAGAAACGGATTCGGAATAAAACAAAACCGAACCAATTTAAAAAAAAAGTACAAACTCACAGCAAAACTGTCGTAGAGCTGGTAGGTGAGAAGCGGATTGGGCAGCTCTCGGAAGTAAAGCTTGCACAGGGATCCTACGCAGTGAATGTCCTGCATGTACATGTCTTTCGTCAGGTCTGGAACATTCTCGCTATCGAATTCGTGCCTGGAAACCAGTCAGCAAATAATTGAAAGAGTTTTTCTTTTTCCCTAAAACCTTAATCAAAATACAGCAGATTTTGGATAGAGAATGGGACTGACCCATTTTAATCCGAACTTGAATTTATATCCACGTGACTCATTAAATAGGTGACCCATAACAGGCATGGATATAAATACAAGGCTGCCTGTGGTGTAATAATTACATTACAAATACTATCCTTTATCACCGAACATATAGACGTATATGTAGGAGCCTGGGAAAACACTTCACGTGGGTAAAGATCTTTCTTTGTATAGAAGTATACTTTGTATAGTATAGAATGATTTAATAGTGGATTAATTCAACTTCTGTTCTACTGGCAACATTTCTTTTCAGTCCTGTTTTCTCTACTGTCTTCTATACTTTGTATGTAGGCACTCTTTTTCTCATGCTATGGCACAAACGTTTCATGGACGGTTCAGGAGCCCAAAAGTGACTTGTGTGTCCGGGATTTGAACTCGCGTCCAGCAGCTCCAAAGTCTAATAGCGTAACCACTAAATTACCACCTCCTCCTTATCAGGCTTATGATTATTTTGCGATTGCGATGACATGCTTTGCATCACACGTACAGGCAGCAAATGCAGCATTCGATAAAGTGGCTTCTTAAACAAAATGCCCACAATGTGACAGTTAAGGCAGTTTACAGCAGAGATGTCAAAATACTCTATAACCAAAAAAACTAAGAATTCAGCTGCAGTGTTAACCAACAGGTTTTCCCCCCAGACAGTGAAAAACTCAAATTCAGTCAATTCCAAGCAACTTGAACCACCACACATTTTCTTGAAGTGTTACCTTTTCTCATAGACAAACCTCAGTTTCTGAATGTTGGAGGAAATCCCAGAATGCCTGTAGATGCCGTCTACGATGCCGTGCTTCTCGATAAACTCGGAGCAGCTTTTCAAGACCTGGGGAACTAAAATATCAGAAAACACATACAAGTCTGAATAAACCAATATGAGCTTGTATTGAAAGTCACGTTTGTGTCCGTGTGGCTCGATACCGTCTAGTCCGGAGTTGAGAAGGTGTTCTCCCAGGTCGCAGCCGAAAACCCGCTCCTTCAGGATGCCCCTCTGCTTCAGCTTCTGCTTGCTTGGTCTGGATTTCATAAAGGCTCGCAGGAATCCCATCAGCTTGCCATGCTTCTTTGAAACTACCACAAGGGGGCGACAAAGGAATAATAAAACAAACGAGCATTTTCTTTTTCACTTTTGGCTTTCTACTGTAGAACATGATGAAAAGTGTAAAAGAAATGCTGACAGTTGAAATGTACATAATGTCAGGGTTAGATGTCTGTATGTAGAGTGTGTATGTATAACGCGATCATTATACATCCGATAGTGATACTGCAGACGTTGTGTTAATCCATGTCAGCCACTGGTAGTTAAGGTGTCCACAAAGCACGATTAAAAATAATTTTATCCTAAAATGCCAACACCGAATAAATACAACAGGCAATTGTTTCATTTAGACAGTGGTTCCTGGCCTTCCTGTTTGTTAATAGCAATTTTGGGTGAATAATTCCTGACTATCAGTGCAATGTGTGTTGGGGAAATCATCCAAACAACAGCTTCTCATTTATACATCGAGATGCCTGAGCAGAGGGAAACAGTCACGACGTTTCAAAATGATTTATGCCCACTCCACTCGGCCGCCCACTCCTGCTCGCCACGCAATCTGCTCGTTGTATAAATGGCTTAAATCCTAGTAACACACTTCGGTTGGGTTTAAGGACAAAACAAAAACGTTAGCGAACGCCAAAGGACAGCCTTGTTTTGTAACAGAAAGGAGGAGTGTTAATTTCCACTCGGAAGGTGTTACCGGTGAGTCTTAGGAACCATGGCCGAAAAACTGAGAAAGAGATACAGAGAAAGAAGACAAGACAGTCTAAAGATATAGCACAGTGCTCAGAAAAAAATGGACTTAAGGTCGTAAAATTTAGGTCTTAAAATCACAGCATTGAGACAACACTGGCAGTAACAAGTGCTAAATGACGTATAACATTTGTCCAATCAAACTGTTAAATCGCACACAAAACAAAAAACATTTTAACACCTCTTTTCGCACCCATGGGTGCATGTGCTTTAGCATCGAGTAGCATTTTTTGAGAAATACTTTAGTTGTCTATAGTTCTCCAGAATTGCCTGGAATCTTTTTGAGGAAACATTCTAGCTCTCATTTCCCTACATCTTTTTTTCTGTTGGTTGTTTCCTGTTGGTATCATGCTTTTCCACAGACATAGGTAAATTCATTCATCTTCAGTAACCACTTTAGCATGACATGTGTTTGGGAGGTGGAAAGAAACCAGAGAACCCAGTGGAGACCAATGGGATCAGAGAGAGTACATTTGAAATCCTTTATAAGCAGGAAGTCAAGCTGAGGATCGAATCAGGGACCCTGGAGCTGTGGGGCAACGAATTGCCAAAGTGCCAGATTTCAATTAGTCTCCTTCGTCTTGCGCAACATCGATGAATCGACAGAAGCCTTGCCCAGATTAGCTTTTCAACTAGCTGATGTGTGGCCACATGATATCCTTTTACAAAACTATAGTAAACGACCATCCATCATTCTGATCAGGTTTGCCTTTGACGGATATCAAAATTGTGAAATCGTAAATATGGAGTAGTAGAACGAAGTGCCTCAACAACTTGCAAAATGATTTACCAAAGTTTAGCCAGAAATACCAGATATTACAAATACCTGATGTGGGAGAAGATGGACCAGGCACACTGGTGACTCCTGGTCTTGAGCTGCCAGCATCACACTCTGTTAGAACAACAAAGACAAATCGTAATTGTCTACAAAAAGATGAATGAAGTTTATGAAATGGCTGAATAAAGAATAGTGAGCAGTACCCATCTTGGCAGCGGGAGTGCTGACGGACTGAGGGATTTTGTCATTGATCAGCTCTACACACTCACTGGGGAAAAAACCGACCTATAGAATAAAATGAACCAGGGTTAGGGTTATTCTACTGTTTAAGGAGTTTTCGCACAAACAATATAATAAATAAACGTACAATGTAAAATCTGGTAAAACAGCATGTGAATGAGTGTTTCTGGGGCAAAGCTTTCCTTGCCATTAAACAATATTTATAATGGAAAAATCTTACAGCTCTTTATGATAACATTACATATAATAAAACAAGATCTCACACTGATTTGAAAATCATTTCAAGGCTGTAGAGCAGTAGGACTCGATTTCTTGATCTTTTTTTCTTAACTTTAACTGGGGGTCCAAAGAAAGACCTAAATATTTAAACTTCTAAACATCATCCATGTCATTTTTATATTTTAATATCTACTACAAAGTCTTCATGCATGCTGTTATTTCTGTTCTTATTGGAAATCACATAAGGTGTGTTTTTACATACTTGACGGCCGAACAATTGTGTGTGTTAATGTTGTCCTACAATATTTTCTTCTTTATAGGTGGTGAGTGAACCAGGGAGGATCTAAGAATACAAATGCTTTAGGTACCTGAAAGCCATGTTTTCCTCTCCACCAGGTGGTCTCCTCTTTGGGTGGCATATCAATCACAGACAAAATATCACCGACCTTCAAAACCAGAGAATCTCTCAGTTAGAGCCGTTTAGGTTATAGGTGAATGTTTGCACATCAGCTAAGACGCCGAACTAATCGAGTGGAGACGTTTTTTTGTAAACTACAAATCTGCAATTTGTACAGCTGCATGTGTGGTATAAACACAAATCATACAAATGTCTTTAATGTTTCAACGTTTGTACGCATGATTGTGGAACTTGCAGACAAAACACAACACCCAACTATCCAGCCACAACATCTGAGCTGAGCCACAACATGCTTCACTACACGCCTGGTCCTGCCGGGGAACGTCTCGCTGACCCAGATAACAAACTGAACAACAACAACAAAAAAAAAAAAAAAACAATGTCCACTTTTGCCAGAAAGTGACAGTGGATGAGTTTAAGCAAGAGAGAAGAAGAAAGATTGAAGGAAGAAAAACAAAGTGGACAGAAAGATTTTGGAGGGAAAACAAGAAAACTGAAAAAGGAAAGGAACGGAAAAGGATGCAAAAGATAGATGGATAGATAGATAAAGCGAGAGAGAGAAAGAGAAGAAAGACATGCACTTACACAGAGTAAACTCCATACTATAAAGTATAGGAAAGAGAGACAAAGACAGAGAGAGGTAAAGAGAGACCAATATGGGGCCGAATAAAAAAAAAGAAAGGAGAAGAAAGAAGAGCAAAAGACAGATGGAGTGTCAGAGTAAAAGACAGTGACGGTAAGTAAAAAAAAAGAATGAAAGACAGAGATAGAGTGCAAGAAAAAGAGCCAAGAAAGAACAAAAAGACAGGGTGTATAGGAAAGTGAATGAAAGAAGGGTTAATGCACAAAGACAGGGAGAGAAAGAAAGGAAGGTGTAGTAGGAGGCAGAGACAGACATATAGACAGAGAGAGAGAGAGAGAGAGAGAGAGAGAGAGAGAGAGAGAGAGAGAGAGAGAGAGATAAAGAGAAAAGAAGTAGAGAGTCCTAAATGTGCCAGGTGACCCTGTTCTTTGGCCCAGAAAGAGCCACTATATAGAGCGGAGACTGGGGAGGGACCAGGAATAAAGCAGATGAGAGGAAGATGATGTGGATGATGAGGAGAAGAGAAGAAAAGAGGAGTGTGACAAGTGAAGCAAAAGTGTAGAAGTGAAGAATCAGGCCAAAACTCTGCCAGGTACTTGGGAAGAAATGTCAAGTTTCTACCAACTATGGTGGTGATGATATTCTCGTGATTTTCTCAATGAATTGCAATGAATGGGGTCTTGACATGTGCTTTACCTCAATGGAAATCTCGTCACTGGCTTGGGCTGTGTAGCGTTTGATGACATGCGCGGCTGCGATCGCCGGGACATTTAAAGACGCCTCTTCCTTGAGCAGAAACCGATTGCCATGATTGTCGATCTGAAAGGCACAGATGGCACCTTTATATATGAGCTGCCCTTCAGAGAAGTAATTAAATGCTATATCAATTCGTGCAAAACAAAATATAAAAGTAAAATTATAGATGCCAACTGATTCATTGATTGATTGATGGAAAAATCCACACAGATAGTTTTTCCTAGTCGCGTTATACAAAACAAGAGCAGCCACTAGGGGTTGGGGTTAGTTTATTTGTGTCTTTTTTTTTTTATTCATTTTGGATGTAACTATTTTTATTTCTATATTTATAGTGTTACTTTTTGTTTCAGTTTGAATACATGTTTTATATTCCATCAATATTTATTAATATAATTAATATATTCATATTTCATTTAGCACATTTTCATGATTTAGCACAGTTTTAAAAAAATAGATTTTTGTAATAAAAGTTCAGTACTATTTTAGTATTAAACAGTTATGTTAGTTTTTTAAATAAAAATTTTAAAAACCTCTTCAAAAAATTTTAAATTAAAAAAATTAAGTTTTATGTTTTTTACTTTTACTTTTATTATGCATAGAAATTATGCATTTTCTCGTGTCCCCAAATATGTAAAAAAAAAAAAAAAATTCGAATAAAATAGAGTACAGCACGTATATGTCGACTGATACAGAAGAATAACCATCGATAGAACGGTGTTTAACTACGGATTTTCTCAGATTTTGATACTACAGCCATTGTACATATCGAACGATCATCTCACCTCCATCCAGGTGAGCACTGGCCCACAGTTCAGCTTACTGTCCACGATCCCAGAGAGACGGCTCAGGTACGCGGACAGCAGGGGTGTGAATTCCTGATGAACAAAAGGAAAAAGACATAGCGATATTGTTGCCTTAGCCAAGTCACATGACCAAATACTGACCGTGGCATATATAATTATGAAGAGAATCATTCTAAAGGTGGGAGAACAGGAAAGTGTGTTTCGCTTCTCACCTTCACTTGCTCGCCGAGCTCACACATCGATGGCAGGGGCGGGAGCTGGGAGTAACGCCGGTCATAGATGCACTGGTGCAGGTGAGCGTCCAGGGTGCGAAACTCCTCGTATATCCGGCGAACCGTCCACGTCTTACCCTAAAGGAGGAATGGCAGAAAGAGAGAAATGGAAGATATTAATGATAACTGTGCAGAAATGAGCGTGACTGGGGGTAAAGCAGATGGATAGACGGACAGACACTCACCTGGCAGGAGACCTGCACGAGGAAGACAAAATCTTTGGCATTGGCTGAACCACAGCTATCATCACTAGCCAGCTGAAGCTAAAGGAAAACACACACACACAAAAAAAAACAGGTAAGTGTCCAGGACTTTTGATTTCAATTCATTTGCAATCATCGTTCAGAGCAGTCACTCGGAAAATCAAAAGTCAGTCAGTTAGAGGAACTGGGAAGATCCCTGCGAATACCACCACGCACAGCGATCCGTTTCACATCCTTCTCGCCCCATCAGCTTCCTCTTAATTACCCAAACCTGTGAAGCACTCAGATTAGATTGTAGACTTTTTTTTATTATTTTTATTTTTTTTTTTTTATAACTTCATTTTATTAACTGAACATTGCATCATAGACTGGCATGTGTGTGTATGAATTACACTGAATTGTGACGATACATGTCTATAAAACAATGATTTCCTTGGCCTGAAACAGCCAAAAATCCCTTGTGGGTGGAAAAATAAGTGTCGCACAAACTGGTAAAAAAAAAAAAAAAGAAATCTGTGAAATCCCCGCAATGAAATTCAAGTAAAAAGTGGTGGTCAGTGAATCGGAAAAAGAAAAAGAAAGTAGTTTAGTCCAATGTCTCCTCTGCTCCGGCCTGCTGGGTTAAGACGGGACACGAGTGTGTTTCAGGGGAATAGAGTGAACTTTTTTTTAAAGGTCAAAGAGAAGTGGAGAGACCTTAGAGCAGAAAAATACAAAGGACAAGAAATAAGACAAGGCAAAAAGAAAATGTGATATGAATTGACGAGAAGAAGACAAGAAGAATTTGCATCTCTTCTCTCATCTTAAGAGGTTAGAAAGGCACAAAAGAGACAAGCTGATGAAAAGAGAAGAGGTAAGGAGAGAAAAAAATAGAGAAGAAAGTAGATAAAAGAAATGAAAGAAAGAAAAACATGAGACATAAATAAGATAAGCATGGGCAAGTTGAGAAGAGGCAAGAAGAGACCAGAAGAGAAGAGACTCCAGGAAAGAAATGTGAAGAGAGACGAAGACTATACAGAAAAGATGTGACAAAAAAAAGAAAAGAGGAGAGAAAATGCAAAATGAGTAGCTGCACAACTAGAAGAGAAACTCTTGAGATGAGCCAAAAAAGAAAAAAAAAAAAAAAGAGATAAGAAGAGACAAGGAGATGCCAGGCAGGAAATAAAAGCAAAGATGCAAAAGATGCAAACAGACATGAAGAAGTGAGATTTGAAGAGGAGCAAAAAGTGGCAGCCAGAAGAAATTAAACGAAACATATCTGGAGATGGAGAGATGTGACAATAGAGGAGACAAGTGGGGGGAAAGAAGAGGCTGTCCCAAAACATGAGACAAGATGAGAATAGAAGAACCTACATGAAGCGACAATCTATGAAAGGAATAAAGATGAGGAAAGAGATTACGTCTTTTACAACCTGATCTGGAACTTCTCTCGTATGGAACTGCAATAAAAGCATTTAAATATATACCATGCATATAAAAGGTGTGTGTGTCTGATCTGGGTTTTTCCTCTATCCGATGTTGCTATATGGCGAAATAATGATATCTTTTTTTCACCCTTTATCTCAGAAAATAGAGCAGTTTATTAATAGGATGCGATGCAGAAAATTGCTTAAACTGAACATTCAAACCAACAACACAGGCCTCTCCAATCTGTACTTGTTACCAGGTTTGTTCTGCACAATTGGCTCTAGTCAGACTGTTTTTCAGCCGATTCTGCATGGTGAATCAGCGGCGGAGCTCGTCAGCAAGAAAGAGAACTCCGATTGGCTATTCGGTTTCGCCAATGAGAAAACAAGCGGGGGGAAAAAGAGGAACTGGCAAAAGCAAACGATGACTGAGTAAAGAGGGAAAGTACAGACGCTTGTCATTCTTGCTCTTGTCTTTACAACTTAGCAGATATGACTGTAAAAAGCCGTTAGCAACGATAGCGGCAGGTGGGGATGCTGCTTGCTTTATATATTCGCAGTTCTAGCTCACCCGGTTTCCACGTTTGCATACCGAATGCAGACTACTGCCACCTGCTGGTATGGCAGAGTTCTGTTCTCTCATGCACTGCCTATTAAACGGCCTCACTTGCGGCACAATCGGCCGGCTGATCAACCGGTTGTCCTCTAGTCTCCATAGGGGTTCACACATCATTTATATCATGACACAGACCTCTGTGCAAGAAAATGCATTCATGCCAAACGGTGGAGAAAGAGAGCTACGGACTGGTGCTTTTCCTCTTCGACGCAGTGTGTGTGTTTTTGTGTGCGCGTTTCTGTCAGACACAATGTGCATCAGCCCTGGAGAATTTTCTCCTCTACATTGTAGTTGAGTCCTCTCTCACTGGAGACCCAGACATATCTGCATCCACACACACACACACACACACACACACACACACACACACACACACACACACACACACACACACACACACACACACACACACACACACCCTAATTCTAAAGCACAGTTCCAGACGCTGACACATATTTAGATCTGTAAAGAGGCTTAGTAAAACCATGAAAATCTTAGCATCTATAAGATGTACTGTATGTATGTTTAGGGAAATACACACTCTAGATTTAGATACACTTCTGACATCTACATAAACACATACACAACAACATTTCGTGCTGTGCACTTTGGAAAAAGACTTGAAACGTGGGCTGTGCAGCAATGTTTGTACTGTGCAGATGTTCTTTGGGTGAAACTTCAAAACCTTGCATCCTGCAGCTTCAAACATAATCTCCTCCTTGAAACACATGGAATAATGTCTGTATTGAAATATAATATTTGGACAAAAGCTTGGGGACACCTGACCATATGATTCGTATATGCTTTTTAAAAAAAATCTCGTTCCACATTTAGGTCACAGTTTGCCATCATAATAATCTCCAGTCTTCTGGGTAGATGTTTCACCAGATTTTGGAGTGTGCTTGTGGAGATTTGTGCTTATTTAGACACAAGAGTGTTAGTAAAGTGAGGTACTGATGTAGGTGAGGTGAGGAGGCCTGAGGTGCAGTCAGTGTTCCAATTCATCCCAAAGGTGTTTAACAGGGTTGGGTTCAGAGCTCTATAGCAGGCCACTTGAGATCTTCTTGAACTTGAGTTCGTGGAAAAACCACAAATACCTGGAAAAGTCAGGTGTCCCAATACTTTTGTCCATATAGTGTATATATAAAAAAAATATTAAGATAAATGCATAATTATTATTATTATTTTTTTTTTATATATTTTGATTAGCTAAAAAATAAATAAATAAATGGGAAAAGCTATAAAAGCTAGACAAGTTAGAACAGAGATCACCGGCAGGGTGTGTTTAAGGGCGCATTAAGTAGCATTAACGCACAGAATAATCAACGTTTAGACATTTAGACCCCCCTCCCAAATAACCGTCATGCACACCACATATCACTAAAAGCAGTAAAGACCCAGTGAGGGTATTGATAAATAAAATTACACTCTTAACACTGAACTCATAACCGAGGCTATTAAAGCAAGCTTACCTCAATGGAACCAAAGTCGACGATGTCATAGTGAAAATGGGCACAGTCAGTGAGCTTCGGGAAGTGGCCTTTGACGACAGACAGCCTGAGATCGAAATCAGAGAAGAGTCAGTCAGTAAAATTATATATATATTTATATATTCACATTATTTTGAAAGTAATGTTGAGTTATTTTCAGAGGACAGCGAATCTATACTGCTATACACGTTTCGCACTGACTACTCCAAAATATCCAAGCTATAGTGTTGTCCCTTGAGAAGATATACTAAAATGGTTGCTGAAATGTGAGGGGTGTACTCACTTTTGTAAGATACTATATGCAGTTTCAAATACAATAAAAGGTCTTTATTCCATATATACACTGCTGTTTATAAATGACTTAGATTTACCATTTTGAGAACATTTAAAATAAAGACTATGGCTTAAAGGTTAAGCAGAAATTATAGTACAGTGTGTGTGTTGAATTAAGGCGAATAATTGTGAAAATTAAACAGCACCCGAAACCGTTCTCGGTGCAGCAGATTAGTATGTACAATATCTCACAGAAGTGAGTACACCCCTAACATTTCAGCCACCATTTTAGTATATCTTCTAAAAATCTACACTATATGAACAAAAGCTGACGTTTCCAGCCATATGTCGTTCTTCCTTAAACTTTGACCACAATGTTGTAGGTACACAATTAAAAAAGGATTTCTGTAGATGTGGAAGCATTACATTTCCCCGTCACTTAAATTATGTGACCCGGACGATGATGTGCTTTACATCAGTTGGAGCGGAAGATCATGAATGGCCTGGTATATAGAGCTCGGATTTCAACCCTTTATTCGAGAAAAAAAAATTTCCACAAGCACGCTTCAAAATCTAGTGGAACATCTTCGCCGGAGAGCTTAGGTTCATTTCAACAGCAAATGAGGACTAATCGTGAATGGGAAATTTAGAAAAGCACATAAGAATCGCTTGGTCGGGTGTCCAAAAACTTTTGGCACACAATAGCAGATTGGGTTGTATTGGACGAAGACTTATGTTTTACTCCTTTTTCTTACATATAAATGATCAGCCTATGCACACATTATGTAGATGGCTGTAGTGTGTGTGTGTGTGTGTGTGTGTGTGTGTGTGTGTGTGTGTGGAATACAATAAACAACAACAACAAAAAAAAAGGTCACATATCCCTACAGAGGTCTTTCAGTATCGACAAGCACACAAGACTGGAACAATGTCACGATGCTGTAAGTGATATTTGCATATCCCTATCAGTTTTGTAACAGGAAGTGAAACTAAAAGGGCTTCCTGTTTTAGAGCAGCTCATTGCATGTAACTTACCATGGACATGCAGTACACCATCGCTCAGAACTGATTGTGCTTAGATCCCAAGAAGTGTGAATTTGGTCTTACACTGCCTCCTGTTCACATTAAGCTAGTCAGCTAACATCAATGATGTTTACTTATATTAACTATATCAAACTAATGAGTTTACTTTCTCAAAACAGCTAACAGCAGTGTCCTAGTTCAACGTTGAATGATCTAAAATAGACGGCTGTGTTAAGGGTCGTTGTCCTGTTGGAAGATGAACCGTCTCCCCTGATGTCGGAGCAGGTTTTCATCAAGGATGTCCCCACAGCATGATGCTGCCACCACCATGCTTCACTGTAGGGATGGTATTGGCTAGATGATAAGCCGTGCCTGGTTTTCTCCAGACATGACGCTTAGCATTCAGGCAAAAGAGTTCAATCTTTCTTCGTCATGGTCTGAGAGTGCCTTTCATCAAACTCCAGATGGGCTGTCATGTGCCTTTTACGAAGGAGTGGCTTCCGTCTGACCACTCTACCACACAGGCCTGATTGGTGGAGTGCTGCAGAGATGGTTGCTCTTCTGGAAGAGTCTCCCCTCTGCATAGAGAACGTTGGTTTCAAACGTCTTCCATTTACAGATGATTGAGGCCACTGTGCTCACTGGGACCTTCAATGCTGCAGAAATATTTCTATTCCCTTCCCCAGATCTGTGCCTCGATACACCCCGTTCTCTGGGGTCTACAAACAATTTCTTGGACTTTATGGCTTGGTTTGTGCTCTGACATGCACTGTTAACTGTTAAGACCTCATATAGACAGGTGTATGCCTTTCAAGATCATGTCCAATCAACTAAATTTACCACAGGTGTACTCCAATTAAGTTGTAGAAACATCTCAAGGATGATCAGTGAAAACAGATGCACCTGAGCGTCATGGAAAAGGCTGTGAATACTAAATGATTTTTCTTTCATTTTTAATACATTTGCAAAGATTTAGTCTGAGGTCTGAAATAAAAAGTTACAAGCTTACATCAGCTTACAATCAACTCAGTTTATGTGAAAAAGGTACTCTTAGCACACTAATCCATTCATATAAAGATATTAATGAGTCAAACACTGAATATCTATTAATATAACTACTTGGAAAAAAAAAGTCCTGACTCTAAATCACAACACCCTTGACCATATTTGCGTGATTTTTTTCATTTATTCCTCTCAAAATGTTGTTTGCTGTAGAACTGATGCTGAACTGTGTGTGATAAGTAGATACCACGAGCGCCAATCAAAACAAGTTCAAAACAGAGCGTGCGTTCGACCCTGATTGGGTCAAAGGAACGACTGATTTTGCAAAATTTAAGTAAAAAGTATGCTTTTAAAAATGCAGTAAGGCTTCAAAATGTAATGTTAAAGTAAAAGTTAATAAAAATACTACAGAAAAGTACAGCTACACATAAAAAAAAACAAATACAGTAACAAATTACATTTACGTCGTTACTGTCCACCACTGCAGTTTAGTCATTTCTACAACAGAAATGTGTGTAAGAACTTGGTTTTTCATTCTCTTGAAGGCTGAAATTTGTAAAGAAACAACATATTGTTCAAAATTGTGCATAGAGCAGAAATACTCTGCCGCAGTGTCTCACCTTTTGCTCATCTTCCCCTTCAAGTTGGCAGTAGCGCCAACGGAGCGGGTGGTGGGCTCCCCAGAACTGTCCAGATTATCTGTGCTCCGAGCCTGGTGGAAGAAAAGATGACGGAGGTATATTTCATTCAGGTCAGACACGACGGCGCACTCTTGTACTGTATGCCGGCGCACGCGACCGAGTCTCCACAAATCACACACACACATGCACTTCCCCTTAAACATCACCTGCTGAGGAAATGCAGTTTGTTAAGCCATTGTCAAAGTCATGAACTTCTCCTTCTTTTCGATTTTTTTTTGTTTCTAAAAGAACAAAACTACAACTCCCATATTGTTAGTAGCACTCTAACTGGATTTGCTCTCCTGGGAAGTGTGGGCTATTTTACTTCCTCTGTTTCAAGTCGGCCACAGTAGCACAGATTTGGATCACAGCGAGAAAAGGGTGCAAACACGGGGCAAATCAACATGGGAGACATTCGATTGAGCAAGAAAGATCATCTGCTGTGCTTGAAGCTTTTGCAAAAGTGGCAACATTGATTTAAAAAAAAAAAAAAGAAAGAGCGAGAGAAAGTAAATACTGCAAAAACACTTGTTTTAAACAAACTGGATAAATTCTTCCTAAAATACGAACTTTCAAAAAAATAAAAAACCTGTCAAACGAATGCCCCATGTGAGAAATCTGTGACTCCCCATTTTTCACTTTTGTTGACCAATGAGACTTCTATCCTATCCACCAGAGACCAGAGGCAATTGGTTCTGAAGCCTGTGTATCACAAATCAAAGTTCACATCCCGAGTCTCTTAGTTGGTTTGTCGCGGTTTTAACTAAACCCCCCCCAAAAAAACCCATAAACAACAAAAAAAAAGGCTATTGGTCTCTCATTATCCTTCTTGCTTTGTAAATAATTTAAACCCCAATGATCAATGATCCTGGATTATGGTAGCTAGAAATCCTCAACCTGAATGAACTTCGCTCTCGATTTTGTTTCCTCGCCTCACCCTCCGACTCGGTAACTCAAAATACGCTACACGTTTGCCTGTTTACACCCGAGTGCAATTACTATGTGCAATTAACTGTCAAAACAAGCTTCAGTGTAAAAGAGAAGCACACCAGGATGTAATGCATATGAATTAAACACTGCATACGTGGAAAGCACCCTTTACAGAATAATGTATAATTATACCAAATGGACTATCGGGAAACCTGACTTTTCCAACTGCATGTTCTTCTTTCCCAAACTCTTTTCACAAAGTCGGAGGCGCGCAATTATATAGGATGTGGAAGTGTTATATTTTCTCTTCACATGAAATAGGGGACTGAGGCCTGTGTACAACACAAAGTCCAGGAATATATGCTTTGGAGTGGAAGATCTTGAGTGGCCAGCTAGAGAGCTCCGAGCTTAACCCTACTAAACGCCTTTGGAATAAATTGGAACGCTAATAAATTGGAACGTGGAATGAGCACAAATCTCCACAATCAGCACACTATATAAAATATATTAGGGTTGCTGCAATCGATTATTTAAATAAATAAGAATTCTAATGATTATTTCATCGATTAATAGAGTAATAGGATAAGATGTACAAAAAAACAATACTAAATGAGAGAGAAAATAAGACGGATCTCCTAAAATGAACAAAGAATTTTAGTTTTTCTTTTTAGAAAAATGTACGTTTTTATTGCTTGAAATTACTTTAAAAACTGTAAACACCCTGTTTTCTTTGTTTTAGATGGAAGTTATCCCAAAATTTGGAGACGTCTCCTGCAGCCTCTTTTTTGTTACCTGTCCAGATCGCTCCAGAGTTTAGCAGGTGGTGCGTCAGTAATAATGGTCCGTGTGAATCACAGTGCTCTGTGTTTTGTAAAATGGAGTAATTGAAGCCGCATTTTTCTAGCATCCCTAAAATCTAGTGCAATATCTTTCCAGAAACGTGGGAGAAATGTGGAATGTTCGAAATGGAAGAAAGGGAACGTGATGGTCATGTGTCCACAAACTTTTGTCCATAAAGTGTCTCCATGATGCAGTGTCACTGTGATGCATCATAAAAACCCATTATTGGCCCATGTTTATGTTGCGCCATAACATATCACAGAGATTAAGATCAAGCAGAATTGAAGCGGCTGATTCAAGCATTGCTCAACTTTCGATTCTAAGGGGCGACAGGATTAGACTCCTGCTTGCTAGGCCGTGCCCGACACCCCCGAATAAGCACTACGCTATTCTAGTGAAGAGGAAATGAATCAGTAGCGCTGCGTTGCGTTATGACTTAAAAACCTCACGGTTTTGCGCTTTTCTGCTAGCGCAGGTTGAGCTAAATCGTGTTGTAATGGATAGTCTACAGTGGTGAAGTTTCGCCCACATGCCACCGTTCAAGGAAAAACACCTACTGACATGTTTATGGATGTGTTGTGCAAACTAGGCTATTTCCCCTCAGGGTATCAGCATGCGCTACGCAAGTGCCATTCATTTCACTACAATCTCACAGGCTCTGGAGCTTTCTGAGAGGAATTTTTTTTATAAGCAGAAAAAAAATTGATTTTATTAGTAAAAGGCAGATCACATTGTATAAATAAAGCGAGTAGTATTTTGAAGCTGATTGGCTAATGCATAAAATATGATAGGAAAGAAAATACCTCAAAGTCTCACTTACCGGCAAAGCCAACTGCAGCGCTCTGGGCAAGGAAAAACCTTCAGAGATGGTCAATACAAAGTTCATACAGTCTTTCGTTAAAAGTGGTCAAAGTGACATTCAGCCGCATCGCAATTAAGCAACAGTGAGTTAGACAGCTGCCACACCTTCCGTTTTGTACAGTTACATCAAAAAGTTGTACATCCACCATTCTCCAGTGCATCCTGGGTTCTAGTCGGGCCAGTTTATGTTTTATTGGAAAAAAAACTCCACAAATGAGTGTAAATTACCAGTTTCGACATCTAAAGGTAAACCGATTATTGCTGTTGATGCATGTAATATAACAAAACCTGGCTTACCGGCTTTTCGGTAAGGACTGAAACCTATAATTTCGGCATTTATAGGCAGTTTAACTGGCTTCTGTTCGAATTTGCATTACATACTGTTCTTTTCATTCAGCAGACAAGGTTGTAGAGATAAAATCTACCACTGACTACCCCCCACCCCACCCACACAGTCTATATTTCATTCCTTCACTTCCAGCTCTTTGGTCCCTGGTGAAATATTCTTGACCACACTTAAACAGCTTAAAGCTCCTGGACGAACGACTCACAGAAATGACAATTCTGTGAAAAAATGGCAATTATCTTCTCAAATATAATGCAAAAGAAATCACATTTTATTCCCATTTCACTATGTCTCTGCAAACAGCTGAGGTAAGAGTACTCACTAGAGAGAGAGAGAGAGAGAGAGAGAGAGAGAGAGAGAGAGAGAGAGAGAGAGAGAGAGAGAGAGAGAGAGAGAGATCAAATCCAGCAAGGCAACATGCCAGGATCAATAAAATGGTGCAAGAAATACATTTACACTTGTCTTTTTGAATTCATGGCTTCCAAAACTGTCAATTAAAGTCATTTACAAGTTCCACACAATTATACCAAACCTAGTCACTGTCCTACACAGAGAAGAAAACATGTAATGTCCTGTATGAACTCTAGTTCTAACACCAACACGACACAACAGGTCTGGCTCTCAGTTCAGTTCTTTCATTCGCATTATTGTATTCATATCAGACTTCACAGGAATCATTTTGCCATACAGTGCCCACTAATGCGCTTGCAATATCACACATCTGTTCACTGCAACAGGGGGTGCTTTTAGTGGGAATCTCAGCCTCCATTGCCCAACCGGAGCAGGAATGCAGGGTAAATAAAATCCTGCTGGTACCTGCAACTCTTACGGTATACAAACAATAGTTTTGCATGTTTACTCAAAACAATCATGCTCTTATAAACTTAGCACCTGGGAACTGCTGTGAACCCCCCCCAGGAAAGTGGGTTGAGACAATGCGCTGAAGATTAATCTCCCAAATGTGAATGTGACTCGTACGATTTATACTGTAGGGACAAGTCTGAGCGGTTTATATGTCATCAGTTAGCAGTACAAAAATAGAAACGTTACTTTTTTTCAGTTATATGTTTGCATGATAAACGAGAAAAACAAATGAGCCTGAGCAGGCGAAAGAACGAGATTTGATGTTGACTGGCAGATAAATTGGTTCAAAGAACAAACAAACAGCACAAACTTCACTTATTTGGTGCTAGTAAATAGGAAGTAGACCAGAACAGCTTGTAGATGGAAAGTTAAGCAGCAAATACAGCGCCTTAGAAAAATATGGAAACTCCAAGCCTTTTATTGTTTTTTTAAAACACCTGAAATGTTCCTTTTTTTTTTTTATAGGCAACAAACTAGACAGAAGACAAACACACACAATTGGACACGGAATGACTAGAAGTTCTGTGGACAGATGATGTTAGCAGACGACATCAAAAATAGAGGGAAAAGCTGAATGGTTTGGGGTTGGTTTGGAACAGGGAAGGTTGAAGACTTATTGTAGGTGAAAGGAAAACTGATCCAACATGGCTACCATTCCATACTTTAACACCCTGTAATCCCATCCGGACTGTGGCTGACTGGAACCAACGTAACCAACGTAAACCCAAGTTTTGAAAGCTGTATTTAAAAAACAAACATTGAGCTGGAGTGTTCCTATTGAATTTCTCTGGGATGAATTGGATTGCAAGGTGAGAAAGAAATATCCACCTAGCCAACACCACCTTTGGAATGCAAAGTATTTTAGCTGGAAGTGGAGAAACTAACTGTCCAGATGCCAAGAGCGTGTAAATACACTATTCGTTCTATGTAAGGATTTTTCAAGGAAAATAAATGTTGAGATCTAAAATTTGTTGTGAAAAGAGTGCAGGCAGGGTGGAATGGGTGAAGATGAGTGGCAGGAGTGATTTGTGATAGAAGAGTATCTGCGAGAGTGAAAGTGAAAGTTTATAGGACTGTGGTGGGACCTGAGATGTTGTATGGTTTAAAGACAGTGGCATTGACTAAAGAAAGTGGAGCTGGAGATAGAAGAGCTGAAGATGTTGAGATTTGCATTGAGAGTGATGAAGATGGACAGGATTAGAAATGAGTTTATTAGAGGGACAGCGCAAGTAGGACGTTTTGGAGACGAGGTGAGTGAGGTGAGATTGGACATGTGCAGAGGAGGGATATGGCATATAACAGTAGGAGAATGCTGAGGATGAAACCACCAGAAAGGAGGAAAAGAGGAAGGCCAAGGAGGAGGTTCATGGATGTGGTGAGGGAAGACCTGCAGGTAGTTGGGGTAAAAGAGGCAGATGTCAAGGACAGGGAGGTATGGAGACGGATGATCCTCTGTGGCGACCCCTAATGGGAGCAGCCGAAAGAAGAAGAAGATCTAAAATTAGTTTGGTCAAAGTAAATCTTTATAATGTTAATTACCTAGTTTGTTTCATTTAAACAACTAAAACATGCAGGTGTGTTAAAAAAAAACAAAAAAACGAAAGATTAGGCGTTTCCAAACTTTTGACATACACTGTACACATCTGTAGTACATTATTAGCCAACACTTTTACAACTAGTCAATTAAGCTTCCAGGCAACCAAAATATAAGGCTGGGTATTACACTGGGGTGTTCAATGCAAGTTATTAATACACTAACCCAAATATAGCTGTGGTATGAATGATAATATTGGCTAGTCAGTGGGGTTGCCAATGATCACTGTTCCTAATGTATAATCTTAGCAGCTGCAATTTCTATAGCATAATGATAGGGGATATCCCTGCCAACTACACATCTACTGATTTTAGATATATTTGATAAAACTGGCCTAACCGACAACCTTTGGGCCTTCTGTAGATGGGTCGATTTGATAAATTTCAGAAAAAAAACCCAGACATTTTTACCAACATGCCAGGCCTTATTGTAAGCAGGCATCCTGAAGTACGTGCAGTAACCCCACACCCGTTTACTGTGGCTAGCTCGGGTTTCTCAGTCAGGCTTTGTGGCACAGTGGATTGCCGGAATGTGTCTTCGCTAAACAGCTGCTTTGAAGAGGTTTCTTGGAGTTAAACTGCCACAAAACAAAAATCTACTGCAGCCCAATAAATACTTTCTATGCTCCAGATCATATTCAACACTCTATTTCCCATATAAATGCACAACATATAATTATACCACCTTTATTGAAGAAGCATTTAGCCCACGTCCCGATAGAAAATATGCTTTGCGGCTAAAATGCATTTATGACACACCTTATTCAGAATTTCCACCCTTTTATCCTTTTCAATCCTTTATTTCTCCTGGAATAACCATTTACGACAATAAGGAATCAAATTCTTAATATTCACTACCATTGCGAATCCAACATGCCATAACATTAAAGGACACCAGAAAGAGAAACCTTAACTGGTCCTAAAGTGGTACCTTAGACATCCCTTTCTTCTTGAACATTCTGTAGGCTGGGGGGGGGCAAAGGTCACAAGTCACGATAGCTGAGAGTCATCTTGTCCGCCATTGTGAAGCCACGTACAACTGCCTGTCTTACATTACAGGATCCGAGACTTACGGCATTTCCCGCTTTTATAAACCGTTTGTCTTCTTTACAAAATGTCCCGTTTTCCTTCACTTGCTCCTTGTTGCAGTCACCGATGCACGCCCAGGCACCTGTTGAATATTTAATGTGATGAAGTGTGATCTGAACTGGGGTCAGTGCCACAATTGTGGCTCCCTCAGCTGTTCTGGTGGAGTCGCTCAAGTGACACTTTGCGCGTCTTAAATCCCAACAAATCTATACGTTGAAAAACATCTAAAGATCCTTCGATCAAATACAGCTAATTATTATGAATCTGGGGAAACTGTGCAATATGACCTTGTAGAACTAGATTAGGAAGTCACCTTTTATACGTTAAAAGCATTTTCCAATTCTATGACACAATGCTAGATTAAAAGAAGTGAAGCAATGTACAATTCAAGGATTAGTGCTTTACAAGTGGACCCATTTAAACCCTATTCTCCAGAGCAGAATTAACAGTACAAGGCAATGAATTCATTTCTACATGCAGCATAAATCAAATTGACTCAGCAAAATGGACAAATCAATTGATAGACCTAGAAGTCAAATGGGTTCAAGTGCATACTAATACTAAAAGACACAACTATACATTTATGGCACTTAATCAAAAAGCTATTGAGTAGCTTTTCTACATCATGGCTTAGCACACATGCTTGTTCTAATTAGCACTCCTATAGTAAAAATTCTTCCCTGCGAATCATAGTGTCACTAGCCAATCATAGCCATGTCTAAGCTCAAGTATGTGGAAGAGGGCAGATAGCGAGTGAGTGTTTAGTGCATTCAGGGCAAAACATTTGGCGGTTGAATTCACGTCTCAGTGAAAGTAGATGTTTGGCCCACCCTCTCCTGTTGGTAGCAGTCACGTGATTAGGCTGAATTTCCACAAATTCAATAATAACAATAATAATAATAATAATAATATGTATTTTTTTTTTTTAAAGTGCAATATTTAACAATGTTATCAAAAACCCCGGCAAAATCATTTCCATTTACTGTGCCAAAGTCTGTAAATTAATAAGAAATTTTGTTTTGAAACTTTGAATCTATAGTGCCTTAGTTCTTGCTTAAACAGACACAAACTTCCCACTAACTTCTGTGTGCTTAATAACGCACAAATACTGTTTGCCTAAAAGAAACAAGGAAGCAACTCAACCCTACGTGCACACACACACACACACACCCATACCCAATTGCTAGTCCTTAGAACAAGTCCATATAGAGAACTTGGTAGTAATGCTATAGAACAACTGTACATTCTGGAGGGCTTAGACAGCACACTGCAGGAGCGCAAGCATAACACACACGGACGAAACTCACAAGTGACGAACATGCACACGCACACAAACACAGAGATACATCAAACAAATATGAAGAGACAACATGCATATATCAACAGGCATGGGCAGGTCTGGGTTCAAATTTCAGTAAGACAGCAAATGAACCTTAATCAAAATCTGAGTCACTATAGCTTCACAAATTCAGGAGTAGTTGTTTAGAGATTAAATCAGTAACAATGTAAGATCTACATTCTGGTTAATGTCTATAAATAAATGAATAAATATACACACACACACACACACACACACACACTCACGTAGTCCCCAAGTTATGATGGCTCAACTTACAATTTTTCTTACAATCTTACAATGACGATAGTGAATTTATTCGAATAATTTAGAAGTAAATATTAACAAATTACTGTATACAACCCCAAACTGATCAACATTCTTTAAGATTCCTGGTAGGCTAGGCCATATCTCGACTTGCGATATTTTCAAGTTACGATGGTGTCACTGCATCTCCATTGAAAGTTGGGGAATACCTGTGTGTGTATGTGTAATATATTATATAATTTTATATTATATATATAAAATTAGGGGTGTTACGGTACACAAAATTTCCGGTTTGTTCATTTTTTATGTCACGATTCAGTACAATTTCGGTACAGTTAAGAAAAGAAAAAACATAAAATTGCTTGTATTTTTATTATTATTTACATTTGTAAATGTCAACAGTTTACATTTGTAAAACAATTTTAGATAAAATGTCTGGTTAAATCATTTAAAAATAATATTTTATAAAAAAAAGAAAATAGAATAAATGAAATTAATGCAATACACTATCATATTGATTAAATTTAGTAACCAAATGAATTGGCACAAATTAAATTGATTAAATAGAAAGAAAGAAATGGAAGATTTTGTATTTAATAGTTTACATGTTAAACCCCATTTGGGTAATAAAGATATGTATGTGTGTAAAATAAACATTTAATGTTTAACTTTCTAAAGATATGATCTACTTAATTGTTCTACTTATTTTAGCAGACTTTAACAAATGTCTTCATTCCTTCCACCTTTCATTCATTCACTCCTTCGATATAAAGAATTGTCAGGATTTTCTCCTTTTAAGTGAAATTCATGAAGCTGCAAATAAAATGCTCAAGAATCCATAGCGCTACCTTTAGCCACTTCCGGGTTAGCGGCTAACGCTAGCACTATTGGTTCTTTAGCGTTCTCGTGCAGGCGTAAAACAAATCTTATTTCCGGTACGGTGTGAGTAGCCACAGTGACTCTGCGCTAACTCTAGTTTCTTTTTTATACATATGGCATTGTGTATGTTTTTACATTTAATAATAATAAAAATTACGCTCAACGTGCGAGACGGAGACTAAACAAACTTGCGGTCCGCCACTTAATATGTACCTGATGGACCTCAGATTTAAATTAACTATGTTCCGTATGTAAATTGGATTGCAGAAAGCCCAGGACCGAAAGATTTCGGTATGAGTATGTGTACCGCTACACCCCCAATATATAAAACGTTTGGATAATGACGTAAAATAATTTAAGACCTACAAGCAGTGAATCCTTGGCTAACAGAAAAGCTGGTGGTATACTTATGTTCAATTATTAAGCCTAAAACCAACTTGGTGAATCATGAATTGGAAACAAAACCGCTAAAGACCAATTTGAAATCATTGGTCAAAATACCACATGGCTCTATTGCACCATTATGACAAGGCAGTTTGAGCCCTGGTTCTGTTTTCCTCACCTTTAAGCGCAATCCTTCCTATTTTCTGAATTTTCTTTTAATAGAAAAAAACACACATCCCACACATCTCTTCATGCCCCCTTCCAAACCCTCTTCCCAGCCATGCTAATACTGCTAAACAAGCAGAGGGATATTTAACATCCCAATAAAAAAAAAAACAACAACAAAAAAAAAGCCATAGCATGGCTGTTGGTGGGCGAGACGGACCCTAAGAAAATCTGGTGTGCTCTCGTTTTGATAATTAGAGCTTTATCAATTTTTTTTGTCAAAAAACTCTCACCTGCTTGGTCACAGCATCTGTGGGTCAGAGTGAAATTAATCGCTTTACAGTATACCACCAGCTTTATTGAGCGTTTTGAACAATGCTGCTTGTAGTATGGAAATTATCACTTTTTTTTTACTCCGTCAACCATATTAAGGGGGGTGGGGAAGATAGATGATAAGTTGACTTCTTAGTTCAGTTGCTGATGATTGGTGCCCTGTGAGTTGTTGAACCCCAGCCTGCTTTCACATTAAATACAGGTGGAAGATGAAAGTATACTTACCGGGCATTTCGTTCAGGCTCATTGCTCGCACAAACACGACGCATTTCCGAACCCAGTGGGGTCCTGACACTTGGCACAAAAAAACAAAACAAAGGGAGAATAGAAGCCGATTTAATGGCAGAGACCTGATTGTGTGATCAAATGTAAAGACAAATAAACACAAATTGGAGCCATTAACACCCCCTCCCCAGCAGACTTCACGTATGCCAATGTAAATGAACTACACAGTCAACAAAACGTGTTTCATTCTGGAGAGTGTGTTGCTGAATGTGTTTAGGCAAACATTGCACCATAAGGAAGAGATAACAGGAAATGTTCCGAGGTCACGTGTGACCAGGGCTGAAAGACTCCTTACTGATAAGGAACAACAAATAAACAAAAAGCTGGATCCTGATACAGAAAGAATTTCTTAGAGGGGGAAAAAAAAAATCCAGAGATCTACATACAGACAATTGGCTACA
The DNA here is from genome assembly GCF_014805685.1 of Silurus meridionalis. Taxonomy (NCBI): domain Eukaryota; kingdom Metazoa; phylum Chordata; class Actinopteri; order Siluriformes; family Siluridae; genus Silurus; species Silurus meridionalis. The sequence continues at coordinate 13,400,585 of NC_060904.1, read as the reverse complement.
ATCAATCTTATCTGGTTTCTGGTACTGTATGACCTGCTGTTATAACAAGTAAGTACATTATCATTCTAAAAGTCAAAATGTTGGGAATTCTGAACTGTCAAAATGTTCATTTCACTCCATATATACATGCAGTACAACGAAAATCCAAACAAAGGAGCTTCAGGTCACGATCACGTCAAATGTTAAAAAATATTTAATGGTGCCAGACGGGCTGGTTTTAATCTTTAAAACCAATGGATCCCCCCCATTTTCCTACAAAACCATCCTTTTACACAAACAACATAAAACATCCCGTGGCTGAAAACATCTTGATGACAGGTCATATAAGAATGGCCAGTCTAGTTTAAGCAACAACTCTCAAACCACTCTTTATAACCGTGATGAGCAGAAAAGCATCTCAGAAACCTGCAACATACACTATATTCCCAAATGTATTGGAACACCTGACCTTTCCTGTTATACGTGGTTCTTTTCCAAACTGTTACCACAAAGCTGGAGGCACTCAGTTCTACATTCACTTGAACTTGGAAACCCAAACCTGTTCCAGCATGCCAATGTCCCTGTGCACAAAATGAGCTCCTTGAAGATCTGGTTTACATGCTTTGGAGAGAAAGATCTTGAGGTCTCCCCACCTACATCAGTACCTGCCTTTCATAATACCCTTGTGGCTGATGATCACACTCCAAAATATAGTGGAACATCTTCCCAGAAGAGTGGAGGGAATTATAAAAGCAAAAAAAATGCAATGCTCAAAAAAAAATCACATACCATACTTATGACCAGGTGACCCAATACTTTTGGAAATACAGGGTATATGTCAAAACTTGACACAGATGGCCTAGAGCAGAAAACCATATCAGGGTCCATTCGTGTCAGCCAAGAACCAAAATCTCAGCTATAAAATTTAGTGAAATGTAAAGACACTGTACAAAAGAATAGCAAATGAAATAATGCAAATAACTATCATTTTACGTAATTTTTTTAATACTTTATAGTATTAATATAAAAATGTGAATCAGCTACAGCAATGACTAATAACTCAAAAAATATTGAAAGCTCTACTTTCTCTCACTGCAATATCTTCATTTTTGCTTTTACAAATTGAGCAAGTTGCTTTCCAACATAAAAGCTGATAACATGCTAAAAACTAAAACCATTAAGCTGCCACCAAATCTAGACTAACCTTTTAAACATACACAATAATTAAAAAAGACAGTTCACAATTAAAGCTGTTAATTCATAAAAATTAAAAAAAAAAGAAAAATAGTAGCATCTCAATCACTTGAAATAAAAGTAATACATTGAAATAAATGGCAAGCAAACAGTCAAAATCAAGGCTGAAAGCGAACGGTGAGGAAAGGAGGGGTGGGGTCCGGGAGGAATTCTCTGGTATGGGGAGTATGCTGCCTCCATGGCAATAGGGCTGGATGAAGTGCATATTTTTGCAACGAAGGCTTCTGGCGAGTTGGAAAGCAGCAGAGGGTTCGGCTGCCGAAATATGATTTTCGCATCAGAGCGCGCAAAAGCTCAGCCCGCTATGGGAATAAATCATACCAGGCCTGCGCTGGAGCTTTTGGTCAAATTGCGATTAAAGGAAAAAAAAACCAAAAAAAAAGAAAAAAAAGATTAAACACTAAAGAAATTCAAACCGTTCATTTTGGTGAGGGTTTTTGTTAAAGATTGCCAGAATACTGTTAAAATTAAAATGACACCATAAGTGCTCAGTTCTTGCACAAGTGATATGTCTCAGTGATTAACATCCTAAAAAAAAACTTGAATTAAGTTACCTTGCAAAAACTAGCAAAAGAAGCCTCACAATATGAGGGTAAAATAAATTAATTGTATAAATAATTTTAGGTGACGGACTAGGTGACTGTTCTGCTAGCATTAAAACACTGGACTGTATATTGTTCAGTCTGGTTAGTGATTCCACATTGTTTCATCTTCACGCCTGTTTTTGGAAAGATTACAGAAAATTGTTTAGAAAAAAAAAAAAAAAATGGATGACATTTTGCCATATGAGATGATTTTTTTTTTATCACAGAGATTACAGGAAGTGGTTTGCTTTCTCATGCTGTCTGATGTGTAAAGTAAAAAAAATAAACCTGATCTCCTGTGAATAAACTGACCTACTTGTAATCTGCTTGTCTCAGACAACTGTGTCGATGATTTGTCCACTCTTGGACACAATGTTGACCGTTTCTTCAAGGTTGACAACCGGTTATTTGGCAAGTTAGCCAGCATCAGCGTGGCGATACAGACAGAAGTGGCTTAATATAGAAGAGGCCTACATTGAAAATCATGTGGGCAGCATCTCTATAGAAACCACACAGGCTTCAGCTACAAGAAGCTGCATGCAAGCATGAGCACGCTATTAAACAAACACTTCTCTCATTAACCGTTTCACAGAACAAAACAGGAATGAAGATGAAAATAAGCATACAGTGGTTTGCAGAGCAAAATAACACTAATAGGCCTGGGATATTTATATAGATATTACCTCAGTATGTGGTAGAGGCACAGCTCATTGTCTATGCTAGTGATGGTAGAGCAATGTAAGTCATGCAGACAATACAGTTTCATACACGCATACATTTGTTGTCTGCCTCCCCCAATACCCCTGACCCCAGACCTAAAACCTAAAAGATCTAACACACCTTGACAGCTCACTAGCACTGAGCTTGTCAAATACATACTTCTCAAATACATACTTTGCATTCTACTCTTTTAGGATGTGGTTTTTGGTTAAAAACATTGTGAACAAAATTGCTTGAAGACCGTAACAAACAATGAATAAAACAAGTTTGACATGACAATCGTTTTACAAAAACCCATCAGTGCTACAGTCTCTAATTAAACTGGAGTGAGCCATTATTACCCCCCGCCAACCACCGGTTGGTGTCCTGGTCTCCCCCAGAAACAGAACAAAAGAACAACAGACAAGGCACCCAAGCAGAAGAGACATTATTGTGAACTGTCTTGAAGTACCATCTTTTATATCCTAACAGATGAGCCCAAACCTTTCTGCATACACCTCAACCTCCATTTGCATGCACGGAGACCGCAAATGAAGCGCTATGCTGTTCATGTAGCACCGGAGGTCCTGGAGAAAAGTTGTTTCATTTCGTTGTTGGTGCTAATCCGGCCACATGCGTTACCACTTCTGCTATTCTGAGCCCATGCGCAATCGGTCACCGAGCTCTCCACACATGCGAGTTTCTCGCCGATCTCAACAACAAGATCTCGCTTCTGTACCCGACCTACTCGCCTGATTTGGCTATGGCAGAGTTCGCCTTCTTCCAGAAGTTTAAGATCCAACACTGGGGTCGCCGTTTGGCACCGTTGCGGAGATCCAGCGAACAGCAGAAGACACCATCAGAAAGGACGTTCATAGTTGCCCGGCTGAGATTTAACAACCAAATAAAGACCAAAACTTGTCCTTTTTCAATTTGGAACTACAAGGTTTTGGTTGGTGTGCTAGTAAAAGGTCATGAGCCTCACAGTGATGAGACACACTTTGATTCTGTAGCTACAGTACAGGAATTCGATCCTGAATCCCACCACCTGCTGCACCACTGCACACATTGGCCGCTCACAAGAACATTTTCTAGTGGGATTCTTTAGTGTGCACAGAGGACAGACCATCTTTTCACAATCAGGAAGGAGCAAAAATGTCGAAACTCTGTCGAACCAATTCTGAGATGTCGAAAGTGATATTGTATGCAGGGCAAGATTTTGACAGTCCAGTTTTATGTGTTATTGGTTTAACATACAGAATTACTTAGACGCAGTCACTGGAATAGAAATTTTTTTTTTTTTTTACAATGGCTTTAAATCCAGCTCAGCCAATCAGATTTCTGACCTAAAACCATCCATTTTATTAACTTGGTTAGAAAAGGACAATTACACACGCATTTGTTACTCTTAGTCTGTATTGATGCACTTAACTAGTTAACTTGACACACATTATTACATTACTGTAGCTTCATTCTTCAGATGTGACATTTAGGTTTCTGGGCAACCAAAACACGGGTCTGGACAAGTGCACTGAAGCTTTCACTTGACCACTGGGCTAGCTTATAAATGTATGATTTCACCCTTGATTATTCCTTCTGTCTTGGAAAATAAGGGGGCACCCCCACAGTCTCTTTCTCCCACTTGGGTTCGTCCCCCTGTTTCCTTCCCTCAAGGGTAGAAGAGCTGGTTCAAAAACAGTGTCGAGTCTTTTCAGTGCCTCTGCTTTCCCCCCTAACGCTCCACCCCTTAATCATAGTTCAGGCCACAATGAAGTGAATGAAACAAATGACAGGAAGAGTAAACTGTGAATGAGGCATCATTGGAGCCCTGTGGGAGTATACAAGAGGGGAAAAAGGTCGAGCTTGTGAGATGCCAAGTAGCGTACAGCTGAAAGACCCAAGAAAAGGTGGGAAGTGACGGCGGCATTAACAGTGCAATGCTACTTCGATGGTTAAGTTGATGGCCAGAGAATGAATCTGAACTGCTGAAGAACTTGAACTCCTAAAAAACTCCCAAAGCTACTCGAGGCCCTCTTCAAATGATTTTAAAAATCAAGAATAAACAACATGTACCTTTGGAGATTTCCTCTTTCAAAAAGACCTGTAAATGTTGAGTTTCATCCAACAGTTTTCCAATGGCCTTCGACCTTCTGGGAACAAAGCAGACCTTGGCCTTCCCTTTCACTTGTGGCTTCTAAAAGCCCTGGGAACCTCCCCTCCCTCTGCTTGATACTTCCCCGAGCCTCTTCTTTAGGAACCCACCCATCCCCCTAATTCTCTAAAGTCCCTCATTCAAAGATCTTTCACTGATATTATGGATAAGTCCCCAAACCTCTCAAGGCCATGACTACACTTCGACCCATGTTATGTAATTCCCTGTTGCAAAACACAAAATACTTACTAGCCACTGCTTTAAGGCCCTAAGTATCAGTCATTCGCAAAGCTTGAAATCAGGAGACCCAATAGGGTTGGACTTATACAGCGTCAAACTCAGGACAAGCATTCCGGATGAGGGTCTCTTGGAAACTATGCTCCCACAGTGCAACATCCCACCCCCCACATTCACCCCATTGCTAAACACCCTGTCCTGCTTTCTGTAGAGGGGCAGGAAAGACAGAGAGTCATGGGCAGCATACTAAACACTATATCCCAGCTGGGTCTACATGAGAGCAGAGAAGAAAAAGAGGAGGGAAAGAGGAGGGTGGACGGAAAATACAGAAAACCGAAAAAAAAACATTTCACCGAGCAATAGACGAGTCGGACGAGGTGCGTATGTGAGAGAGCATCTCAACGTGTGACAAAGAAAAGGAAGGAAAATAAAGATGAGAACACAGGAGTGTCTTTTGACAGCGTAGCTGGATGAGGAGGTTGCTCTGAAGGGTTGAGGTGGCACCAGGAACGATGCCACTGCGAGAGCGTTTGCGCTGGCACAGCAGGATGTGGGCACAAGTTCAAAGCAGCTGTTTCTATAGGAGCGGCTTCACGCGCTGCCGCGTAGGTGCGAATGGAAATGCGTAATGTGTTATAAAAAAAAAAACCCGAAAGTCCAGACGGCATAATTTATCAGGATGATGTTAAAAGCTCAGCAGCAACTTCCATTTATGTGTAAGCAATTCGGGTCGAAGAAATCTCTCGAATTCGTAAAATCTAAAATAAACTTGGCAAATCTAGCGCAGGAGAATCGGCTTTGGAGTTTCTGAGGGGGCGTTGTCGTGGCAACACAGAGCTAAAACGACATATGAACTAACACTGTCCTCTTCGGAGCATTGAATACGTTTATCTATTTATTTTCTAAAGCCTACGTGATTTTTACCCCCTAGGATCTGCATTATTAAACGGAGGGATAGAACTGCACTGACGTGAACCTTGCTGACCGACGGGAACCCATAAAAAAAGAACAAGGCAGAAAACTTTCTTTTCATCTTCCGACCAGAAAGAAGTAACCAGCCAAATAAAGACATCCATAGTTTTGGATGTTGACTCTGGAAGCAAGTCTTATTTGAGTAAGGAAGAAGAAAAAAAAAATCCAGTTTTTATCTCAGTCTTGACTGAGAATCTTTCGATTAAACATAGCAGAAGCCGGGCAAGAATTTCTCTGAGCTGTGTTTCTGACTAGAATCAAAAACCCTAGTGATTATGGTGGAATGAACTTTTTTTTTTATGGAAAAAGTATATCCTGTGTCAAGTATCAAGTGTATCCCCATCTTCATGTACCCTTTACAGTTTCACAACCATTTACCTAATCATACATGAAGTGAAATTACTTGCCAAAGGAAGTTGATCCCATTTTTTTTTTTGCGTTCACATGCCCGTTTCCGTCCGCTTCAACCACAAAGCGAATTTTATTGAATTGAAATGACAATTTCTATTACAGGAACTTTATGAGAGGAAGAGTCCCCTCACTGAGGTTAAAGAGATGAGGGTTGATGAGGCATGAGAGCAGCTCATCGACTAAATAAGCCCCGACTCTGACCCGAGGGAACGCTGTTAGCTCTCAGGCTGGGAAAGAGGTCAAAGACACAGCTGGGGCTTGCATCAGAACACCCTCTTGATGAGCTGCTGAAGCTAATTACACCCTACCTGATTCCCCTAACAAGTCGGCACGTCATTGTACGAGCATCCGAGTGGTTTCAAATTTATAACCCTCTCCAAGAAAAAAAAAAAAAAGAAAAATCCCATGACAACATAGCAAAATGGCCTCTCCTCTTTCACCATGCTCGCTCGCGCTCTCTCTCTCTCTCTCTCTCTCTCTCTCTCTCTCTCTCTCTCTCTCTCTCTCTCTCTCTCTCTCTCTCTCTCTCTCTCTCTCTCTCTCTCTCTCTCTCTCTCTCTCTCTCTCAGCCCTGAGAGACGAAAGCACGGCTGAAAGCCGTTCGCTTCATTTTTGAGGGTTTACGAAAGACGAGTTATTTTTAGTAGAAATTGGAATGATGTTCTTAACAGTATCGTTGCCTCTGAAAAGTGCTAATCTCATTGGACCACTGAGACGCGGTGTTTTCGGCAAAAACTCGACAAATAAAAGCTATAACAGCACACACACCGTGTGCTATCAAACCAGGTATCAGCTAATTTTATTTCATGCTTTCAAGCCCCCCCATCCTCTCTCAAATGGCCCAATGATGCATTGTAAAAAAGCTCCACAGACAAAATCTTTTAGGTCTTCGAATCTAAAAATACATTGTTTTCCCCCACACACACTCCAATTTTTCTATGTATTTATTTATTTATTTTTTTGCCGAATGCTGTTGAAGCACTTTCTATTTCAGGAACATCTGGAATTACTATCCAGCTACAGCCACACACTGACCAAAAAAAAAGTGGAGCATCCACAAACAATATTGCTTTGAATTGTGATTTTTTTTGTTGCGATTGACCAACATCAATTTGGCTAAATAATAGGAAACAAAACGCAATATTTGGGATTAATATTAATATCAATCAAGCCACGGACTGAAACATCTGTACAATCACATTAAAGTTAAAAGACACTTTTTGCAACATTCTTGTTCAGTTAAATTAACCAGGTACTGGATATAATAAAAGTACTACATTAGTTTTAACAAAAGTGCGGTTTAGTTACTTTCATGTCCCGAAGAATAGCATCATTGGGGACAATTGTAACCAGTGGTTTGGGAGTTTGCTAATTTTCTTTGATTTGAAGTAGCTAGAACTTCACTTGCCATGTCCGAAATCTCATCATAGAAATGAGAAATTACATGTTTCTATTCGTCACATATACGTCGAAGCACACTAAAGCTGGGGTCATAGCACAGGGTCAGCCATGATACAGCACCCCTAGAGCAAAGGGTTAAGGGCCTTGCACAAGGGCGCACACAGAGACAGCTTGGGAGTGCAAGGACTTAAACACCCCGACCTTCCGATCAGTAATCCATAGCCTTAATCACTGAGCTACCACTTCCATTTACATTGAAGAAATAGAGGGCCATGATGGCTGTTACCACCCTGGAGCAGGTTTTCCTATGAATTACAAGTGTGTAACTCGCGTCTACTAAGGAACCTCACATCTTTGTCATTTACAGTTGCAGAACTTGCAATTCTTCAACCAGTGCCTCTTCTTCCCATCTCATGGTAAATAAGACAAAGCAATCTGAGTCTCTTCTTCCCTTAGAGAGAATATTTGTAATTAGAAAGCGCCAACACTTTAGACTCCTTCTTTGAATTTATAATAATTGCCCTTGTTGTTAATGTGTTAGAACAGCTGGAAAGTCCTTATATTTGAAAATCAGACCATTTAGAAAGCAGAATTAAACAACGCTTGTGTATAATGGGTATTATTAAATATGCTAGTCGTGAAGTGGGCGTGAAGAAAGGTCAGAAAACATAGTTCCAGCCAACTAGTAGTCTTCGGTTACTTAGTCGGTGTGGTGGCCATCATTTACGTTTATACTTTATGATAAAGTAATGGCACCTTGTGCTTTAAGTAATTAAGAAGATTAAAAAAGAAGATCCTGCACCTTCATGGTCGAACACTTAACCAACAGCTGCCATTTATTATGAAGTCAGACAGATAGATCATGACTTGGTGTAAAGAAAAAAATAAAAGCAATTAGGAGAAAATGACTTCGTAGAAATGCCCGTGCATGTAACCAAAAACAATGAGGGATGGAAAGTATATTATTGGCCCATGCATCTCTGCTCACTCGCATTCTTGCACATCGTTCAGCATTCAGGGCTTCTTTATGTACATGCGACAACCCGAGCGGCAACGGATAACGAAAAGACGAGATGTTACATAACGCACGTTTCTGACTCACGCAGGCTATATTCTGAAGGCATACAAGCGTGGTTGAGTGTGTCCAAGAGAGTGGGTACCGAGCTTCTCAAATATTGACAGAGCATGAGAGGGGCTCACTAAATTAAAGAGGACCGGTCCTCATTTGCAACCAAGGCCCTAGGAGTGACTGGTCCCCAATTAGCCTAATTATCACCAGGCAGCTATAAAAACACAACACATTGTGTGCATTGGGAAACACAAGTTGTTTGTGAAAAGGCTGCTTTTCTAATTATTTTTTTTTTTTTTAAAACATCCACATAAATGAGGACTAATATATATATATATATATATATATATATAAAAACACACTAAGGTACAGAAGCAGGCCATCTGCTATATTGATCCTCGAATGATGGTTGGATTTAGGATAATGGAACCAAAGCACTCAAAATAGCTTTGTGTCTCGTTGGCAGACATCACCTGAGACGATCTACAAATCCGTGCTGCCGGTTTTAACAGAACCATGATGCTGTGTGGGTAATTAAACACCTCGGTTGCCTACCGCTGACACCATGGCAGCACAGGACACGTCCTTAGGAGGCCTGAAAGTGTGTGCGATTATAAACCGATACGATGCCGTCGGAGCTAAACAAACTTGAAGGTAACCAGGTGAACTAGGTAAACGTGGAGAAAAGCGAAGAGTGCATAATGAGAGCATTTTCTATTGTACAGGATTTCTTGGATCGGAAATACATCAGTACCTTTAACAAGGATGGTTGTCCAAATAGAGCTGGTGATTTGCATGTTTGTGTACTTCTCCTGGACATCTGACTTTCCATAGTAGTTTATATCCAGTGGAACTGGTAGATCCACATCACTGAGCAAACATCCTTCTGGCGTTTCTCAGATCAGTGCACCTCGGGCGTGCATCCAAACCCGCGATGACCAAATAATACTGTCATATTATATCTTATATCTTCAAGATGGTGGTGTGCTGGTTTTATACATTGTGTCTAGAGGTGTCATTATTCCACAGGATGGGGAAGGGGAATCAAAACAATGGGAGCATGTGTTTCATCAGTCCACCAACACACACACACACACACACACACACACACACACACACACACACACACACACACACGGCCACACGCTCACTATGTAATAAAGGGAGGGGCTCCAAGACCATCACCTAGGCTTTGTGTTGAGCATCAGATACAGACAATAAACCCCCCAGGTTGCAAGATACATGGTCTACAATGGTGAGCTGGCACCACCACCACCACCAACAAACCAAACACTGTCTTGGCGGACACAATACCTAGGACAGAAGCTAACCAGGTTAGATCAGAGAACTCGTTTGCACAGATGTCAAGTTGAAGGATCTCTTGAAGACCACTCGCTCGTCCCAGCACTCGGTCACGTGTAACCCGCTGCATATTAACAATCCATAGGAGAGGCGAAGAAGAAGACCAACACACTTACCACCATTCCTGGATCCTTATCGGAGAGCTGCAAGCCGAGGACCTCCAAATCAACGCGTTTGTCTGTAGGTAAGGGTCCTGGGTACGATCGCGAAGCCCCTTCTTTACCTGAAGACATGAATCGAAGTTTTGCTTTACATCCTTGATGTGTCCTAAGACGAAGCGGCCGATCCGAGACCCAGAGGAAGGAGGAGACAAGAGAGAACAAGAGAACCGCCTGCTTCAGTGTGCAGACAGCATGGTGGTCTTCTCGAGCTCCAGCACGTCCCTTAAACAATCCCAAGCCGCCGTATCGTCACACGCCGATCTCAGTGCACGATTCGCCATTTTCCCCGCGGTGATTGCATGGTTACAGCGCACGTCTCATAGCCCGCATGCGAACCGCCGCTCTCAGCGCTCTCATCCTTCGCGTCTAAACACGCGAACCAATCACGGGAAAGCTGAGGAAAGGAGGGGGGGGGTGTCTGTTAGACCACGCCAAGAAAGCCTCCAGTGGGAGTCGCACGCGGCGGGAATCCTGGTGTATCACGATGGCGCAAATGACACACGCACACGCACACACAAAACAAACCAACACCATTGACAACATGCTTCAAACCGGTTTATTGGGGAATAACTAAGAGCGCGCGTTTAATCCAATTTTCGAAAAAAACGTAGTCCCCCCCCTTTGTTTTCCAAAATGGATCGTTCCTTGAAGTGCCCAGTCGGACAAAAGGAATCCAGGCGCGCGCCTCTCAGCGCGGGGCGGAGGATGTGTGCTCACTGGTGGTCGGCATTTTGGAGACTTCACACTCATATACACGACTCGTTCATCAATCATCATCATAATGAATGGTACACCTTGGTAACCGTTAGATACGAGATCATTAATTCTTAGGCAAGACTTTGAACACACAAAACGAGATAATTACATGAGCACTTCTTGAACACGTAGAAACAAGATAATGAAGTCATGACCACCACTTCATAGGCACATTCTGCTAGTGGGAGCGAGATCATTCAGTCAGAGACATGACTTAGTAAAGAATGGGAACGAGATAATAGTCACTAGGCATTACTATGGAGAGAAAACAAGATAAGTCAGAGAAATGACTTCATATGGAGGATGAATTAGATCATTTAGACACGGCCTGGACTTAGTATAGAGTGGAAACGAGATCATTAAGTCCGAAGCATGACTTAGTATGAATTGGGAAAGAGATCGTTTAATTAGAGGAATGATTTAGTATGGAGTGGGAATGAGATAATTTAGTCACAGCCATGACTTCGAAAGTATTGGGAAGGTGATCATTAAGTCAGAGGCATGACTTAGTATGGAGACAGTATGAGATAATTAAGGATGGAGCATGACTTAGTATGAAGAGGGAACAAAGTAAAGCCAGGGGCATGTCATGGGTATTGGGAATGAGATAATTAAGTCAAAGGCGTGACTTAGTATAGAGATTGTAAGTTGTGGCTATTTAGATCACTTAATGATCTCTTTACTAAGTCATGCCTTTGACTTAATTATTTACAGTTGTCCCAGTAATACACTATTTGCTAGACATCAGTGGTGGCCAAAGTACATGTAGTTCCTATTAGGATTTTTTTTGTCACAAGACTTTTGCTTAACCAACTAAGTCTATGTGAACAGACTAATGTTACTCTAAGCACACCTTAACACCTATTAAATTTTTTCCCAGTTGCTTTGGAGCATTACTCGAATCATCCTTAATATTTGCAAATCAGTAAGTGCATTTCTCAAAACAATGTGCACAATGTATTTATTCAATTGCATATTTGATTGTAAGAGACCGGACAGGATTCATGCTTTTACTGTACTATAAAGTGTTTTTTCGTTTCTTAGTTGTTTATCCATTTTCAGAATTTATAATTCTATGTTTTGTTCTGTATACACTCTCCAATCGAAGGTTCACAAGATTCACCTTTGACCTGTTTTAGAGAAGTAGTTGATTATTGGCTGATCTGATGCCATACACTCTCCTTCATCAGTGACATTCAAGATTCATCTGCACAATTTATAAGTCACAATTACACAAAAAAAAAAGTTTAATAGAAATTTTAGATTAGAGATTCTGACCACTGGTTTAACCATTTTGCATTCAATCACTTATGCAATAAACTGATGCCCAGATGTTTTGGGGGGTTAAGACGATTGAGGTGAAACCAGTATAATATATTTTGATCAACATGACAAAAACAACTGATATTGAAGGAAACAGCAGACATTAAATAAATTGTACCAAATCGTTCGCAATTTGATTAAATCAACAAGAAATTTGCTTATGATGAGCACAAGTGACTAAATGATCTGGAGGTTGAACAAGTAGTTTTGAGAATTTCATTTCTGATCTGAAAAAAAAAAGAATGATATTAATGAGCCAAACACTGATTTATATCTATTAAATTTATCATGAGCCCAAAACCTTCTAAAAACTACTTTATAAAAAGAATCATGCAAACAAGGCCACGGGTGTCGTGGTGTCATTTATTTCTCTTGAAATGTTCTGCATGCTGTTGAACTGATGCTGGACTGTATGTTGGAGATAAGTAGATACCACCAAGTGCCAGACAAAACAAGTTCAAAACAGAGCTGGCGCTTGACCCTGATTGGTAGTTTGCTGCGTGTTTGACTAGTTACGTTTTTATCGAGTCATAAAAATAAGGAACGACTGATTTAGCAAAATGCAGTTAAGTAGAAAGATATTTGACTTTGAAATGTAGTAAAAGTCTTACCAAATGGAAATACTTCAGTAAAGAACAGATACTCGAAAAAGCTTCTTATGCACAGTAACGAATACATTTACTTCGTTACCGTCCACCACTGCTATTGTGATTCTTCCCCAAAGGTACACAATTGTATAAGGAAGACTTTGGCTGTGGTAGTATAAAATTCTCCATTTACTTGATCTAGGAGACCCAAACCTGTTCCAGAAATCTTGAGTGGCCTGCAATTGAGCACTGACCCTTAATCCCACTGAACACCTCTGGGATTTATTGGAACGCTGACTGAATCCAAGGATTCCTCAACCTACATCATGACCTGACTTTACTAATACCCTCGTGGCTAAATGAACAAAAATCTCCACAAGCACACGAAAATGTGGTGGAACATCTTCTCAGAAGAGTGGAGATTTTTATAACAGGAAATGGGGACTAAATATGGAATGGGTAATGGGATGGGTAATGTGTCCACACACACACACACACACACACACACACACACACACACACACACATATATTTATATATATATATATATATATATATATATATATATATATATATATATATATATATATATGTGTGTGTGTGTGTGTGTGTGTGTAAATAAATACAACACACACATTTGTGGTCAGACAGACAACTTCATATCATCGCTTCTCTATTTTCTAAAAGTGAAACACTTGGACATGTATATTTTTTTTACAACTAAGTCAACATTTCAGAAAGAATATAATAAAGTTATAAGTGTTCTGGCTGCTCATGTAAAAAAATATAACAGACAGACAGACAGACAGACAGACAGACAAACAGTTGGATAGATACGAGTCATAGTTTGAAAAAATAAATAAAAATGCAAAACTTCAGCCTTCCTGTGCAAACCTAACAAATAGGAAATACAAAAGATTGAACATAGAAGTACAATATGAAATGTTGAGTATAAAAAAATCACAGAGCTGTGATAGAAATCCTACCAGTCCCTCTTCTCTGCATCCTGGACACTACGGGGTGTTTTCGTTGTGCTCGGTAGCAGCCGTCAAAACTCGCTTCATGCCACTGCTCAAGTGGACTCTCAGTCTGAAATTAGGAAATGAGGCTTTTTCAAGACACATGATCATATTTGAAGCAGGTCTGACAGGGAACCAAACAATTTTGTTTCTGAGGAACCATTTACTAACTATTTATTTTCGGTTAGCGTTTCCTGTATTTAAAAAAAAAAAAAAAAAAAAAAAGGCAAAGAAGTATGTACCTTAGTAAGTAGACGTGTGTAAAAAAAAAAAAAAAAAAAAAAAAATTACCCAAAACAAAAATTCCAATGTCGGTGCGCCTCCTACTGGAATATTTAAGAATGATCACAATATCGTTAGAGAAGAATCTTCTTTCTCGAATTCTACCTTTCCAAGTGTTTTTTTTTATTTTTTATTTGAAACTCATTTCTCACTATCTTCTACTCCACGCCCTGTATCGTGGCATGTATCATATCACGTATCAACTGTATCAACTCCAGGCATTCGGGTTTCCTCAGGGTTCTCTGGTTTTCTCCCATCTGGCCAAAAAAACCGTGTCAGCATAAGCGATCTGGTGTCTATTATCTGTATCTGGTCACTGCTACAAATATCCATCTTGAGTCTGATTTATATGTTAAATAGGTATTGACCTTGACCATAATCTCATTTCTTCCGTTCTAAAAAATAAATAATCAATGGTGGACGAAGTACACAAACCGTGTATTTGAGTTAAAATGGAGTTATATTATTCCCTTTAAACTTTCCCTTGAGTAAAAGTACTAAAGTATTTGCCTTCAAATGTACTCAAGCATCCAAAATACTATGATTTTATTATGGCTATAATGTTCCGATTATCATTTTTGTCAAGACTTTCACTTAATCGTCTCAGTTTATGTGGAAAGATTCTGTTACTCTTAGCGCACAGATTTATTAATAGAAGGATATTACTCAAAAACTGATTATCTATAAAAATGATCATGATCCCAAACTTCCTTTTTAACTACTTAATAAAATCATGCAAATAAGGTTTGATTCAGGAGATTGTTCCATCATTTATTCCTGTTCGTGCCAAGTGGATACCACCAAGTGCCAATCAAAACAAGTTCAAAACAAAGCACGCGCTCTACCCTGATTGGCGGCTTGCTGCGTGCTTGACCAAATTTTGGTTTTTATCAAATAAAAAAACAAGATAAAAAGTAAGATATTTAACTTTGAAATGTCCTCTACAGCAGGCCACTCAAGATCTTGCTCTCCAAACCATGTAAGCCATATCTTCATGGAGCTCGCTTTGTGCCCAGGGGCATTGCGATGCTGGAACAGGTTTGGATTTTTCGCAAAATTTTATTATACCGCATCCAATGACGTCCAATACAATTATGTGCCTCCAGCTTGGTGGTAACAGTTTGGAGAAGAATCACATATGGCAGGAAAGGTCAGGTTTTCCTATATTTTCTCCGTCTATCCGTCTGTCTATCGCAGCTCTTTCTCCCACTTTTATCCTCACTGAAACGAAGAACACTAATTCATGAAAACCTTCCCTTTATACTTTTGTCCAATTTATACTCAAGGACTCCTTCAATTAATGAGCCAAGTAATATAAAAAATTCTGTGTGAAATAAAACGATTTATTGACAGGTTTTGAATTATTTTATAACCAGCTTGTTCTAACAACAATCTAAACAACAAGATGGAGATTTCTGGAAACAAAAAGCAAGATAAAACACACAATTGGACTAGGTATATCTGAAACGCAATTCTGAATGCAATTGTCAAAAACCAGGAGGTATCAGTGCAGTGCATTGTAATGACCCGGGTAGGGAAGTGGGGAGTAAAACGAGATCCAACATCAAACTGCAGCCAATATCATTAATCAAAGCTTCAGACTTTATGTAACCAATGTTGCTGATCCACTCCGATCTCCTGCCACCACAGCTGTGTAATTGAACATCGATAAATTCCAGTCTTGTTCATCAGTGTGTAACAGGAGACGGAGGTGAAATTTCTCACAACCTGCACTACAGTTTTGACTCGAGTCTTTGAGTTTATCTAAGCCCAAGCTTTTTCTTCTCTTTCTGCTTTTTGCGTACAATCTCAAGGTTCCTGTCTTTCCATGAGCTCTTTCGCAGTTTGATGGGTCTGCTGCCGACATATTTACCTGTAAGCACACAAAGAACAGGGTTAGAAATCTATGATGAATTATATTTGCAGATTTGATGATCTTTCACAAACATCAAAACCTAATCTGGAATTGAGTTAAAATGAAAAGTACATAATCTGTGTCATAAACATGGTTCCAAGAGGTATATCTCTCTACTCCGGAGTAATTATAGTTTTAAAAATATATTTTTTTTCATTGCATTTCTTACTTTTGTTTTATTTCAGTAAATTTTTTTGTTGTTGCAATTTAAGCTTTTAAAAAACATTACTTTCACTTTGCTTCAAATATTTAATATATGGTAAAAAGCCTGGCTAAAAATATCTATTTGACAAAGTAGAATTAATTAATAAAAATGACTTGCGTCTACTGGCCTTTTATGATTCGATAACGTTTTTTTTGTTCATAGATCAGACCAATAAACGTTTACAATCCCGAAAACACTTTTAAACCCAGAAATTCTATTTATAGTAACAATAGCCTCGATCCACTCACCGTTCATCTCCCTCATAGCACGCACATAGTCATTGGGGTCCTTGAAGCTGACAAAGCCATAACCCTTGGTCTTCCCTGTGCGTTTATCTCGTACAACTTTAGCCTTCAGGAAGGATGGATAGCGACTGAATGCTCTTGTCAGGATGTCATCGTTCACCTCGTTCCCCAGATCTCCACAGAATATCCTAAAGTCGTCTGAATATAGAAGAGTTCGGAAGAAGTGTACATGCTTATTACGCTTGAGTTCTCATTCAGTTCATATATTCATATATATATATATATATATATATATATATATATATATATATATATATATATATATATATATTATATATATATATATATATATATATTCATATATATATATATATATATATATTCATATATTCATATATATATATATATATATATATATATATATATATATATATATATATATATACACACACACACACACACACACACACACACACACACACACACACACATACATATATATATATATATATATATATATGCTGTATTAGTCACTGAACTCTATTTTACAGGACATTGGATTGTATTAGTTTCACTGAACAAGAGCTTTGAAAATAAATCTGCAATAATAAAGCAGATTACAGTCATGTTTTTATTTATATATTACATTTCTAAATATTTAATCATAAATGGGAGGAAATGGGGCAACTTAAATTTTATATAAGATAACGCTTGGTATAATGCAACATTTATTTTACAGGTTTGATTTTTGGGCCTTCATAGAAAAAAGATTGGGCAGAGTAACAGGAGCATGTTGTATCAAATTTAAAAGGAAATAAAGTCAGTTTAAATACATTAATTTTACTTTGTCAAGTTCAAGTGGAAATGGGGAGAATAAACATACCAGTGTCCCACTCTGTTAAGCTGGAGTCTTCCCAAGTGGTGCCCGCAGCTGTACGGATGCATTTCCTCACCTTTTCCTGTTTCCCTTTTCCCTTCTTATCCTCTGTGATGCTCTCTGGTGGCTACACATGAACAGAATCGAACACTGCTATAACAAACAGAACATTCAGGAATAAGATGTTCTAAGACACCGTTTCGGGTCTGTCTATTTCATTCATGATTTGAGCAGGTCTACAAAAAGGACTGAACAGAACGGTCAGAAATTTTAGAGCGATGGACAAACCAATATGCCTTAAAACTACAGAACTCCTCCTGCTAAGTTAACAACAGCTAAACCATGATATAGATATAAATTTTCCTGCCACACTTATAGAATGCTAACATCTTGGGCAATTATGTGCAATAATAATAAATTGTTACATGTTTAACAGTACTTGTATAACTATCACTTCTACTATTCTGTTGCATTTTCTTTAATTTCACTTTCATTTTGCACAGAGAAAAACCCAACAATATCCCTATTGGATCATTAAAGTTGTCTGATTTTTCCACCTGCTGCACTATGCACAGTGCCAGAGATGCAGCCTGGCTGAAATGTTTTTTTACTACACCGATTATCCAGTGTGAACACATGATATCCAATCATTTAGCGAGATTTTTAGACATCACATACCTTTACAAAATATAGCAAATCTCATATAATACCTAAAAGAAATGATGGACAATGAAATTAAGCCGAAAGTTTAGTACCTCTATGTGTACAGGCTCCGGCTCGGGCATGCTCGGTCCGATGACGCTGTCGTCCGTCACACTGTCCTTCTTGGCCTCAAGGAGCCCGGCTGCCAATGCAGCTGCCTGCTGTTCAGCTACTGATGCTGCCAGCTCCTCCTGACATTCATTACAAACATGTGAGGATTAAGAAGTGAGGATGAACCGAATCAATACAGCTCTAATATTCTAAATTAACCGAATAGACTGTATAAAAAATAAATTAATAAATAAATAAAACAAAAAGAGGCAGCTAAAAATTAAATACATAAATCATATGTTCAACATTTGCTTGCTTTTGCTTGAAGAGCTTTGGAATCCATGGTCCAAGGTGTGCGAGTATTTCAAAGAACATTTTGAATTTCTACAGATAATTCAAAGGAAATGTAGCAGATCCATATACGAGTTAAATGAAAAATCAGCGATATCTATATGACATGAATAGTGCAAAAGAAACATTGTTCCTTAAAAATAAGGTTGTTACAGAAATAAAGGCATGGTTTGTTTATGACCCACTGGCCCTTTCAATTGGGTCACTACTGACAAATGGTTAATATCTTGCATTCTCTAAAGTTTAAAGGGACATGAACGCAAGTGTTACGATGTGTAAGTGTGAAAAGTCTTTACCATGCGTGCTTGTCTCTGTGCCCTCGGGTCTGGTCTCTTAGGGGCGGGCGGTGCTGTATAAACGGTGGGAGCTGCCTGTATAATGCTGGGGGTAACTTTGGGTGGAGCCTGCGTCACTGGTCGAGGTGGAGCCGCCAATACTGTGTTCATTGTGTCAACCTGCTAAAGAAAAATATTAGATTCATATCTCCAGCCATTAACCGAAAGAAAAACTACTATCATTGAAATATGACAGCTGCATTATTCCAATCATTAAGCAATCAAAAAAAAAATGTAATCCTAATGTGTGCATCATTTTTGTTCCTTTTAGAAACGTTTTAGAAACTTTTGTAATGAAGAGGAAGAGGATTTTCACCTGCTAGACATTTTAGGATTTTGTTATTTTGCAGGATCAAAAACTGAGACGTGTCCTATTTAAGTTCGGTAATTTTATTTTATGCCAATTTTAGATTATACTGTGCCATTATACTATAAGAAACTTTCGACGTAGAGGAAACCAAAGGCCTTACGGGTGGAACTGAGTTCATGGGCCCCATAGGTGGGCCGATAGGAGCCATAGGGTGCTGAGGGGGTCCGGCCATCGGAGGCGCCATCATCATCGGTGGTGGAGGAGGAGGACGGGGCAGCGGCGGTGCCATCAGACCTTGCGGTGGAGGGCCACGCATCATCGGCATTCTCTGTCCCCCTGAGAGATGCATAAGAGAAAGATAATAAAGACATGCATCCAAACCTCCACACATTTATTCTGTAGACATTTTTTACACACGATAGCTAATACGATTAAATCAATATGATACACTGTTGGCTAGTTACCTGGTCTTTGTAGGATGTGTGGAACAAATGCAGGTCGCATCATCGGTGGAGGCCTCACTGCAGGTACGGCTAACGAGAAATAATTCCGCAGACAAATGTTACTTCTCGTGCTGATGCTGCAACACAACTTAAAACAGTACAACCACTGAACGTACCTGGCCCAACGAATGCAGGAGGTGGTGGTCCAACCAAAGTAGCAGCTCTAGCCTCCAAGCTCTGTTGGACCTGTTGAAGGAAGAGAAAGGTTATTTTCTGCTTCTTCATCCTTTCATACTCATTTCACTTTTTTTATTTATTTATTTATTTATTTTTAATAGATGCGTGTATACCAGGTCTTGTGTGAAATTACATTTGGAGGAGCTGGCGTTACCATCACTAGTAACTGGCATCAAGACTAATCTGTTACTGGTTTACATATGTACCTGTTGGTAGGTGTTTGTGCCGATGATGGGCCGGACTATCGGCATAGCCTGTACAGCCGGCACAGCCAGAGCCACTGGAACAGCCTCAACTACAGTAGCGCCTCCTGCAGTCACAGCTATCGGCCCTCCCAAAACTTCCTGCTCGAACCTGTACAGAAAACCATGCATTTTGCATGATGATCGAAGGCAAATATTAGAGCCATGGAATGTCATGCCACCAGATTTATTCATGAGGATATTGGCATGAATTACTCAACTTTACGAGTTAAAAAAAATGGTGAGATAATGAAGGTAATAATAACGATACTCACAGCGCCATCTCTGCCTCCATCTCCTTGAGGCGCTCCTCGCCTGACTTTAGTGCCATCATGAGGGACTCCTGCAAATAGGTTATGTTCAATATCTGAGTTCTTACAAACCCATATATAAATCAAAACTCATGCTTATATCCGGGATGGCTGGGAGTTCAAGTCTGTGTCTATGCTCTCGTCCTGCATGTGTGTGTGTGTGTTTGTGTTTGATTGTGCTCTTGCATGGGCAGCTTACTCTACCCTCACCACCAGCATTTGTATTTTTTCAGCTATACACCGAAGCGGTATGTGTTTAAGCTCAAAAGTTTAATATTTATCTCAGCTCAAAACATGGCACGTTTTGCTGAACCCACTCATTTTTCAATTAAAACACATAATTGACCAGTGTTCTTTCTTGCTAAGGTGTGCACTGTACAATTAAAAGCTCTGAATTTCAACTCTAGGTTCGAGTTCTGGTTTTTGTATTGAGCTCTACAGCACTAGCTTCGGACAAAATCAACACAACAAACTCAAATATGGTAAAAAGAAAGAAACCACTGACATCCAGAGAGCAGTTGATGATAAGCATTGTAAGAAATGTTAAAAAAAAGTGATATCACCAACAAGATATCACACTCCAACATTCTATAAAGAAAAGTAGTTAAAGAGCATATACAATTTTTAATATATTAAGCCTTGCCACAAGATGCAAACATCTAATCAGCAGTAAGAATCAGAATGCTGGACTGAATATAATTAAAGGGATCAGCCTCTGGAACCAAAATAAACCTCTAGGAAAGTGAAGGAGAAAGAAAGGATCTGCTCACGATGCCAAACAGAAAAGCTCACTGGTTAAGTATGGTGGATGTTGCATCAATGCTTGGGCTTGCATAGCTGCTTCTGGAATGAGCTCACTTAACTTGTATTGATGATGTAACTCGATGATAGCAGTAGGAGAAATACAGAAACATTGTTTCAGCCAATGTACAGAGAAAGTCTTGATCTCGTTTGGAGGAACACAACAAAGGACTAAGAGATATATGGCCTTGCTACAAGATAAAAACGAGAGGTTTTGCAGTAAAAACTAGAAGGTTTGACTGAAATATGCAAATAAACACAGATATAAGACTTGAAGATAAGTTCAGCCAAAGTGATGGAGAAAGAAAGGATCTGCTCATGATGCCAAACAGGCAAGCTCATTGGTTAAATACGTGGGTACATTTGGAGAAAGAAAACAAAGAACTTTAGAAACATGAAGGTCATGCCTCAGTAGGCAAACCTCTTGTCAGCAGTAAGAATTAGAAGGCTGGACTGGAACACACAAATAATTACAAAGATAAGTCTCTGGAAGCAAAATGGAGAAAGTAAAGACCTGCTCACGGTGGCAAACAGACAGGAGAAATTACTTCATCAGGAATTGGGGAAAAAAAATGCAGGGTTTCACCCCGGACAAGTCAATCAGCCAAATATACTGATGGGGTGTCCATGAAAGTTTCGTTCTAATCGTTCCGAGTCTTTAATGGATGCGCTTGAGCAAAGCATCGCAAAATCTCTGTAGGTTATGTACAAGGAACAGAACAGAGCAGTTTACCTCCCAAACCAAGTAGTTTACCCCTCTTCTAGTCCGACTCGTTCATTCTTTCAGGCGAATTCCATAGACGCTATGCAGTGCATTACAAAGGAATCAGAATTGACTAGTATCACATGGGTAGTCAGAGTCGATCATTCATTTTTTTCCCCATGAGACTCCAGATATATATATATATATATATATATATATATATATATATATATATATATATATATGCAGTTTTATGTATGTATGTGTGTATGTATAAAAAAAAATTGGAACTACAGTCAAAGTTCGTGTATGTAGATGTTCTGCCTATTTCTGATCAAAGAACGAAATTAACTAAATGAATCAAAACAAGATCTGTTCATTTTAAAGAACGGAATTCAAAGAATCATGCCAAGAAATTGATCCGATCTTCCCATCACTGTTTTCAAACGAAGGGAGAATTTAAGCCAGTCTCGCTAAATATCGCGAGATTTCTACGGTATTTCCGCCAGGCGAAATATCAACTCCAGTTTACAGCGTATTTACAGCGTTTGGTTTCTTTCACCTTAGACTAAATGGTGTGCATTTTAAAGAATGTATAAAGATCAAGAAATTAAAAGAAAAAAAAACAAAAAAAAACAAAGCAAAGTTAGCACAAACACACCATCACTTATGTCTGTACTCACTGTTCGTTAAACTTAGCTAGCTGGCTAGTTAAGCCATTTAATAGAAGATATATATAAATGTATACATGTTTTATAAGTAAATATAAGTATTTGTTGCATATATATTATCATATACTAAAATTCTGAAGCTAACAACAAAAAAATCGGAGACATAAGTGCGTTAAATTTACAATCCTGCGATTAGCAGTCTTGCTAACTAGCTAGAACTGAAATAAATACATCCCGTTGAGCAACTGCAATTAAAAAAAAAGTAATATATAGTATGTAATATTTGCTGCAACATATCATTACCTTAATTATCAAACTCCTCTGAAGATCAATAAAACAAAGCCCGGAGAGAAATACTCGGTTCACAAAGTCGTCATTGGTCTTCTTCTGTGACGTTGAACGGGGTTAGAGGATAGCCTAGAGCGCCCCCTGCCGAGAGAAAGCCAGGCAGCTAAACAAACAAACAAAAACCTCGATGCAGAAGCACTTTTATTGTGTAGTATCTTGGTTTGCAGGCACAAGGAATTACGAGGCATCTCATCTGGTTTGCACTAAGTGGTGCCATCATTTCATTTTCAACAGGACAGTGACCCACCTCTAAGTTATTTAGGAGCTATTTGTTCAAGAGTGATGGAGTGCTGCATCAGATGACCTGTCCTCCATAATCGCCTGATCTAAATTTAGTTGAGATGGTTTTTTTGGCACTTAAGGTACAAAGTTGGACTTTATAGTCGCAGTTAATATTTATTTTACTTTGAAACTCATATTTTGTATTTGAGTTTACGACAGTGTTGTTTTCACTGATATTAACCTTATAAACACGAGCGACATCTAGTGGCTTTTTATAAGAAATACAACTGTTTATATTATAGGAAACAGATTTGTTGCTATTACAGATACAATGTGTGTACGAGCGCCTTGTAATACGAGAATACAGTAGAACCCCGTTGTACGAGCATAATTCGTTCTTGAAAATAGGAATGAATGTAAAAGTGATTTAATCCGTTCCGAGACCTCATCCGATCGCTTATTTCTGCACTTAAAAAGTATTTGTAGCCTATTTTTAAAAGCAAATACACTGCAAATTACCGTAATGTAAACATAATTTAACACTTACTCATGTGGTAGTGGTTGATTGCGAGTGTGAGACGTGCACCACGCTCATAACCTCCTCGGTTTCCATGGCAATTCTGTTTACTTTCGTTTTCACAGCACCATCACTGATTTTCTTGGGAGACACAAGATTTCTAGTGAAATAAAAATATAAAGCTAAAAAAAGTTACTGTGGGAGAGCGTATGAATACGGGAGCCACTTTTATTTGGTTTTTGTTTTTGTGTCGGTCTGCTTAGTGCCCCACGCAGCATGTCTCATGCCTGGCACACGCACACGCGCACACAATCCCCTGCCTATCTGCTCCCGGACCCGCCCTCCATTCACAAACCGCCGCTCGGCCACGCCCCCGCCGCCACGGTTACGTTTTTGCTGCACTGAACAACGAGAGCGACCGAGTGATACGTCATCAACTAAGCGACTAATGCGACCCTCGGCTGAAAACGGGGAACCGGCAGCGTGGGTTTGCTCGTGGCTTCGAAATTTGCTCGTGAAACAGAGTAAAATTTTGCGTGCCAATTTTCTCGTACAACGGGGTTTTACTGTATCGGAGTACGAGCGGTTTTGCTATTAAACAATCTTTGTAGGAGTACGAGCATCATTTGGGAAGACGAGCATTTCTTTTGACGCGTTTGCTTCTGCTCTTCACCTCCGTCCCCACGCTTCAGTCTCTTCCTAGACACAGAGTGCATTCTCGTCGTTCTTTTGTGGCCATCTTGTGCTTTTGTTTGGTCTGCTTTTATAGTGTTTTTTAGTTTTATTTCACTACAAATTGACCATCACGTGTCCCAAGATGTGTAGTGATATTGCTAGAAAGAAAGCTGTAAAAAGAATAACCATTGAACTAAAGAAAGAAATGTTAGAAAAGCATGAACGTGGTGCACGCACACGAGATCTTTGTCTGCAATATGGCATGTGTAGTTCAACTGTCAGTACAATCATAAAGAACAAAAAGAAAATCATGGAATCCACTGTGGCTAAAGGAATGACTGTTGTTAGCAGTAAACGAAGATCCAATGTGGTTGAAGAGATGGAAAATCTGTTGATAGTGTGGATCAATGAAAAGATAAATGCTGGTGACCGTGTCAATGAGCGTTTGATATGTGAGAAAGCTAAAAGATTGCACGAAGACCTCGTGAAAGAATCTCCTGGTACGAGTGTATTTACTGCTAGCAGAGGGTGGTTCGATAGATTTAAGAAAAGGAGTGGCAATCAGAATGTGGGTAGGCATGGCGAACCTGCTGGTGCGAACCAAAAAGCAACTGATGATTTTGCGAAAGAATTTTCGGACTTTGTGAAGAAGGAGGGATATCTTCCACAGCAACTTTTCAACTGTGACGAAACGGGACTATTTTGGAAGAAAATGCCCAATCAAACTTACATAACCAAGGAAGAAAAGTCCTTACCAGGACACAAGCCCATGAAGGACAAGATGGCGCTCTTATTTTGCGCCAATGCAAGTGGAGACTGCAAACTCAAGCCGTTGCTCGTCTACCACTCCGAAAATCCTAGAGCATTTAAAAAGAATCATGTCAATTAAACAACAGTTGCCTGTTATGTGGAGGGTTAATAAGAAGTCATTGGTAACCAGGATGCTCTTCGAGGAATGGGTTCATTTAGTGTTTGCGCCTGGTGCAAAAAAATATCTGCAAGAGAAGTTGTTGCCAGTAAGATGTGTCCTTGTTCTCGACAACGCAACCGCCCACCCTCAAGGACTTGAAGAACGGTTACCGGAGGAATTCGGTTTTATAACTGTGAAGTTCCTGCCACCAAACACGACTTCTCTCCTTCAACCAATGGATCAGCAGGTTATTTCTAATTTCAAGAAGCTGTACACGAAAAATCTCTTTAAGAAATGTTTCGACATAACCTGCGATACGGCATTAACCCTCCGAGAGTTTTGGAAAGACCATTTTAACATCTACAACTGCATTGGTCTGATTGATAAATCATGGGAACAGGTGACCAATAGAACCCTAAATTTGTCCTGGGAAAAACTGTTGCCTGACTTAATAGATGAAAGAGACTTTAAGGGTTTTCAGGAGACAGAAACATTGGTCGATGACATTGTTGAAATAGGCAACAATTTAGGATTAGAGGTCACTGCCGCAGATGTTGTGGAATTACTCCATTCTCACAAAGATGATCTCAACACAGAGGACCTTAAGGAACTTAAGAAAGAACAAGAAAGGATGGACGAAGAGATGGAAAGAAGGGAAGAGGAAGTTGAGGAGAACGTTTCTACTGCGGAAATAAAAAAGATATGCAGCATGTGGAACACAGTGCAAAGATTCTTAGAGAAACATCATCCGAACAAGACTTCTATATGCCGTGCTACAAGCTATCTTAATGACACCGGAGTCGCCTACTTCAGGAATATCATAAAAAATAGGCAAAAGCAGACCAACAATGAGTCTTTTTTAAAAAGAAAAAGTGACGAAGAACCAGGACCTAGTGGTGTCAAAAGAGAGAGACAGGAACGAACACTTGGAAGTCCCTCTATCTTAATGGAAGAGGACTCCACTTCCTTTCATTAATCTCCTTCACCTCTTCCCCAAACATCGTCTCACCATCAACCACTACAACACCATGTAAGTACAGTACTCCAAAATTATTTTATTTATAAAGTTATTTACAGTAGAATTTCTTTATATTTATACAGTAATTTACTGTATTACAGTACTTTTTATGTTTATCCCCCACATCATCTTACCCTCACCATCAGTGGTGGTTGGTGGTGAGGGTGAGATGATGTAGGGCGGGCATCATCAAATGGCGGACCGCGGTCCGGGTCCGGACCGAGTGACGAGTCTGCCCGGACCCGTTAAAATCTTTGATATTAATAAAAATATAAATCATTTGTTCATGCGCAGCTAATCTATTAATTACGACAGGAGCGTCATCAATAGCCAAGCCAATCAAATCGATTGTTTACCTTTCAGCAACAGCGAGTGTGAGAGAGAGATAGAGAGGAGATGAGAAAAGTGAGAAAAATGAGAAAAGTAGATGCTGAAAAATGAACTTTTAAAGATGAATGGACGGACAAATACATGTTTATTCTGCCTGCAGCCAGTTCTAAACCTTTGTGAAAATGTGGCAACGTTAAGCGTCACTATGAGACCAAACACGGGTCGTTTGAGGAAATGTACTCGCAGAAGTCCGCAGTGAGGGCAAGTAAAATTATCTAATTGAATTTTTTTCTTGAAGATTAAAAGCACTTTTATTTTATTCAAAAGATTTTGAATGTTTTACATTACTTGAAATAGGCCCTAAGTTCAGGCTGTTCAAAGCTGTGTTTGCACTTTTTATTTATTTTATTCAGAATAATTTCAGTGTCTGTTATTTGACATGTAGTAAAGTATTGTTTTCCATTCAAGTGCCATACAAGTTCAGACTTTTCAGTATGTTAAAAGCATAATACTTTGAATACACTTGAAATTTAACAATAAATTATATAGAAATGTATGTGCGTTATTGATTTTATTAACATGAGGGTACACTATTTTAAGTGACAACATAAGATCCGGACCTTTGCTGGGAGAAAATTTTAGTAACTAGACCTCTTTAAATTTTAATTGAATACCCCTGATGTAGGGGGATAAACATAAAAAGCACTGTAATACAGTAAAATACTGTATAAATATAAAGAAATTCTACTGTAAACCACTATGACACCATGTAGGTACAGTACAGTACTCTAAAGTTATTATATAATTTATTTATAGTTATTTACAGGAGAATTATTTTATATTTATACAGTAATTTACTGTATTACAGTACTTTTTATGTTTATCCCCCCACATCATCCTACCCTCATCATCAATCACGATGACACCGTGTAGGTACAGTACAGTACTCAGGTTATTATTTATTTATTAAGTTATTTACAGTAGAATTTTTTTTATTTTTACAGTAATTTACTGTATTACAGTACTTTTTCTGTTTATCCCCCCACATCATCTTACCCGTACCATCAACCACTATGACACCATGTAGGTACAATACTCTAAAGTTATTTTATTATTTATTTATAAAGTTATTTATTTTTTTGTTTATAATTTATTACTTATTATGTTTATATTTTGTTACAAGTATATTTGTGTGTTAAATGTGGCATGCGAGCATATGAGAACACGAGAGGTTTTCAGAAACGAAAGAATCTCATACACCAGGGTTCCACTATACTTAATAATGCTTGGATGCAAATAGCACACACGAGTCTCACAGGATGGTATAATTCATTGTCTTTTTTTATAAAGCGTTTCAATTAACACCTGGGCAAGCGTACAAATTATAAGGAACTCTGTTATCTCTGTAAATCTGCAATAAGGACATTTCCATTGTTAAAAGAACTATAGAAAAAAAATTTAATTGAATCGAACACTTCCACTATTAAAACAAAACCATACTCAACAGTCTGCTTTCTATTTTCAATAATATTTTATTTCAGAAAGTTTTAAGATTTTAAAAATGTTTGATGTTCCATTAAATATCAAGAAAATATTATTTTCAAAGCGAGACCGAATACTGCAACGAGTTTCTAAACACACAAACTAAATAATACAATTAAATAAAATAATAATAATAAAAGCAGAATTTTTGAAGTGCTGATTTTGCACCTCTGAAGGAACCTCTGAAAGGTCCATATGTTTGCTGAACTTCTACCACCTTCCCACCCCTTTCCATAGTAACTACTACAACCATTCTAATTTTTTACATTTCCACTTTTCATCTGAAAGTTTAATGACAATACATTTTGAAATATTGCAGTTTTAGTAAAAAAATCCCTCTATCTTTATTGTATCGTAGGGTGTTTAAATGAATAATGAATATCGTATTTTGACTGTCGATAATGCTATAGAAAAATATAGAAAAAAATTATTCTCTTTACATTGTTTAAGCTCAGAGAAGCCTTGACTGTTTTTTATTGGGTTATTAGATAATTGATGAATGCTCTGTGGCTTGTATTCACTAATTATCTATTATTAATACTACGAAAAACCAGCACTATAAGATTGCATGGTATTGGCTGCTCAAAAAACAAACAACAAACAAACAACCCACCCATATATGTGGACTTTGAGGCCACAATGTTATATCTGCAATGTGGATTCATTTCAAATTTTATTTGCTTAGTGTTGTTAATTCTAGTTTATGTCCCAAATCTAAAGGGAATTCCACACGCAAATAAAAAAACACAGAACAAAGTTAAAAACAAAATTTATTAGCAAGTGACAAATATTTCTGAACCAGAAATGCATTTTGGGTCTTTTTTTTTTTTTAACTTTACAGTCACACACAGAGGTAAAACTGAACTTAATCAAAGGTAAAAACAATGAAATTTTGTGAATATTCGCCAAAATGTCACTGCGTCTATCTTATATTGGTAATTTATTAAAAATATTGGGAAAAAATGTTGCTGTTGAGTCGATTTGAACGGTTTTAGGGCCATTCTTTTTTTTTTTTTTAGGATATGACATAAAACCTAAGAATGTAAAGCTCTTATCTAAAACAGGTAAATTCCCCTTTAAAAAAAAAATATGGCACCAGACATCCATCCATCCATTCATCATCATACAGCTTAAAAATAATTCTCTTTTATCTCTTTATATACAAAATAACCTGAACCTAGAGGTCAAGAAGAAACATAGGAGCCAGTGTACAAATAATTTTAGCAAAAAAGAAAAAAAACCCACAACACAACAACGCAATTATTGCACGTAATTATCAATTCATATACAACTCATGTGATGGGAAATGTTCAGCTGCTAAAGTATTGCAAAATACATGCTGTAATTAAATATATTACAAATTAAAATCATTACGGGGTAAAAAAACATTTTTACGTATTCTTAGAACACAGATGGAAGCACAAAAGCAAATAAAGCACAAAAAATTTAAGGGGTTTTAGTGGTTTGCAATTTCTTCTTTCTACAGGGACCCCCTGTATAATACATTCTGATGTATATGTTCGTTATGGGACTTTGGCAGTGGGGGCGTGGCCAAATGCTGGTTTGTGAATGATAGGCATGAACAGAGGAGGGGCGTCCTAAGGGTGGGACAATTTTCATGAATGAGTGTTCTCCATTTTAGTGAGAATAAGGGGGGTTGCAAAAGTATTGGGACACCTGACCTTTCCTGTCATATGTGGTCCTTCTTCAAACTGTTACCACAAAGCTGAAGGCACACAATATTATTGGACGTCTTCGGATGTGGTACAATAAAAGTTTGCATTCCCTTGAACTTAGAAACCCAAACCTGTTTCAGCATGGCAATGCCCCTAGGCACAAAGTGAGCTTCTTGAAGATCTGGTTTACATGGTTTGGAGAGAAAGATCTTAAATGGCCTGCTGTAGAACTCTGATCTCATCCCTACTGAACACCTTTGGGATAAATGTGAATGTTGACTGCACCCCAGGTCTCCTCACCTACATCAGTACCTGCCTTTCATAATACCCTTGTGGCTGATGAACACAAATATCCGTAAGCACACTCCAAAATCTAGTGGAACATCTTCCCAGAAGAGTGGAGGGAATTATTTGCGCAAACTGGGACTAAATGTGGAACGTGATGCTCAAAAAACAGATACTGTAACATAGTTATGA
Source organism: Silurus meridionalis (assembly GCF_014805685.1). Classification (NCBI taxonomy): domain Eukaryota; kingdom Metazoa; phylum Chordata; class Actinopteri; order Siluriformes; family Siluridae; genus Silurus; species Silurus meridionalis. The sequence goes on along the minus strand of NC_060904.1, from coordinate 13,370,223 downwards.
CTAGGCGTCCGCAAACTTTTGGCAATACAGTGTGGCTAGATGGATAGACAGACAGACAGACAGACAGACAGACAGACAGATAGACAGATAGATGCTGAGTTGAGATTTGGAGGTGCGTGGGTTTTAAGTTAGAATTTTCTTTTCAATATTCCATGGTTTTCAGTGTTGTTATTGGGATGATGTGTTTTATCATTTACAGGAATAACGTGTGTGTGTGTGTTTGTATCTGGGTGGGGTTAGAGGCACTCAAAGATGATGATAAAAGAAGATGATAAAACCTGCTAAATCAGTTGGAAATAAGGCTCGGAAAATCGTACAGCTCGTCAAAACTCACAGCAGTGTTACAATTCATTTAAGGCAAAGTGAGCTGTGCTTTGAAAAGAAATCCTAGCGTGCCTTGTTCGGCTTCTTGTTCGGTGTGATCTTTGTTGTCAGTGTTTATAAACCAAGAATCCGGATTTCTCTCTCGCTGTGCTGTGCTCTTTTCGTAGCCCTAAAAGTGGGGTTCTGAGAAAAGGCACCTCAGATCTAAAAACCCATTCGCTCTGCCTGATTCGAGTGGAGTTTGTCCATGAACGACAGCGTGATGCAAATCACAGATCCCAGTGCAGCATGGGAGCCGAGGGCTCGATGTGGTGCTCGAAAATTTCCCCCCTCGAATCCTTTTATTAAAGCTCATTTACCGTCTTCATGGCTATTTCTTTCACGTTCTTCTTTTCGACTCAATGTTCTCTCTTTCTTTTATTGTTCTGTCGATTTCTCGGACGTAAGCTGCTCCCGGTCCGACACGTCATCGTCTTTCGGTGGCCGTGCTCGATCGAAAAAGCCACACTGAGAAACAAGTGGGAAGAAAAACAAATAAGTGAAAAGATGAGAATCGAGAGAGTAAATTTATTCTTGTGAGAGTTCTAATATTAACCCTTTTATTCATCAATACTTTAAAAAACCTGTAGTTTATCACCTAAAAATTTTTTTTTTTATATAAATCTTCTAATAAAAATATATTTGAAAGGAAATAGATAATTTTCATTATTCATCACAATCCTGACAAAAAAACAACTTAAAAATAAAAGTAATAAACATTTTTTTTTTTTTAAATATAAAAACTCATTTTTCCCCATCAATTATTTAATTGTTTATAAATCAGACAACATTAAAATGTACAAAATGATAGAATTTTTTTAAATAAAGATTTTAAGGAATTAAGAACTGCTGTTGCTGAGGTTTTTTGACCAAGGCATAAAAACCATGGTGAGAATATCAAACATCTGGAAAAGGATGTATTTATAAATGAAAGTAAATTTTATATAAGATAAAAAATATATAATTTTTAAAGATATAAAAACATATAAACTCCACTGTGAAATATTTTTTAATCAATAAACATTTGTTTTACTGATGCACCAAGTCTTAAATCAGACCCAAAATCCTCCGTGATGCACAAATCCGGCAATTAAAACCATCCGTGTGGAAACATAGCAAAAGTTTAATTTGGTGTCCTGATGATTTATATATTTTTTAAACACCATAATTACTTTAAAACCTTTACAAAAATATTTTGTCTCTATGTTAAGTATGGTTTCATTGATAATAAACATACATTTGCATAAAGCATCTATATTATTACACACACACACACACACACACACACACACACACACACACACACATGCACGCCCGCACCCCAAGAGAGGGCGCTACACAATTATATACACTTTGCACACCTATCTGTGGATTATCCCTTGCATTAAAGTTCATGTAAGGTTATGTTTGGTTTAGCATGTGTGTGTGAGTGTGTATATGGAAGCTGCCATACCTTCCACATAACCAGGGTTAGAATGGCGAGCACAAGCAGTCCCAGAAGGATGGCCAGAATAATCACCCACAGAGGAATGGCAAAGGATAGATCAGGAATCGCCCATACCACATATGTACCGATCTACACACACACACAGAAGGGGTATTTGTTAACAAATCTTTTTTATAATATAAAAGGATCTACATAAAAAAAAAAGCCACTGAATGTCGGACGAAAACTGCACACACTAATGTCACAGATCAACTCCCAACATTTTTTAGCCTCAATCACACTATCCTCACCTGCTCAATCGTTCCTCCGTGCTGAAAGGATGGCAAAAGTTGATAGTTTAAAGAAAATGCAATTTTCCAATGACTAATTCCAGGAAGACAAAATGTAAATGTGCTATTATGCCGTGTTCGTACGTCAAATATGTACTAAATGTATATCTTTTCTTCCATACCAGAGATTCTGTCTCTCCTTAAGCTCGTCGCATTTTGCAGTTTTCCCAGGACTAAGCCTGGTTTAAGGTTTAAAGCTTAAAAATCTGGAACCTAAAAAAAAGGTCAGCAGTGTTGACCCTGCTTCAAAAAACCACATAATCCACATCACCTTGCAATCCAATGTCAAGCACATCTGACCTTTTCAAGTGTTTATTCAAGTCAAGCCCCCCCTCCCCAATCCCCCTCAAATTCATAATCTCCAGTCCTCAATTTCTTTCCCCCTACACTCAATGCCTGACAGAGACACAGACACATGCTTACCGAGTTACTCTGGTGAGGCAGGGAATGCGGTTTGATGCGGTACGGCATTCCTGTTACTCTGAAGTACACGGTAGAGTTGACGAGGTAGTGGTCATTCCGCCTCTGTGAGAAAAGTCATGTTTTAAGTAGAAATCTAATATAATATAATGTAATTATAATAATGTAATGTAATGTAATATATGCAGAAATATATTCTCACACACACTCATACATTATATGCAATATGGGCAAACGTTTGTGGAAACGTTCCTGTCTATAAGATTCATTGTGCTTTTTTGAACATCCCATTAAACATGCAGTCCCCATTTACTGTTATAATAACCTCCATTCTACTGGGAAGATGTTCCACCAGATTCTGCAGAGTGTGTGTGGAGATTTGTGATAATTTAGCCACAAGTAAAGGTGTTAGTAAAGTCAGGTACTGGTGTAGGTGAGGTGAGGAGGTCTGGGGTGCAGTCAGTGTTCACATTCATCCTAATTCATCCAATTCAGTAGATATGAGGTCAGAGTTCTATAGCAGGCCACTTAAGATCTTCCACACATATGGATGGGAGTGTGTGTGTGTGTGTGTGTGTGTGTGTGTGTGTGTGTGTGTGTGTGTGTGTGTGTGTGTATGTATGTATGTATGTGTGTATATGTGTGTATATATACACAAATACACACACACTCTGTATAAATTATTTTCTGGAACATATACATAAATCGTGACAGACATTTTAGTAAAATAGGTGAATAATTATAGTAATAAAAAATTAACTAATACAAAAATAGTGACCAAAGGAAAGAAACCCCCACAATATAAAATCTAAATGCAAACGTGTGTAAATACAGTTTATAAAGTGCAATTATTATTTCTTTTCATGATAACCTTCACAAATTCTTTTTTTTATTTTATTTTATTTTAGTCATCGGGCTGCATTTCACTAATATAATGCAGATATCATGTGGCAAGGTATTAAAATGAGTATATGCTTATTAAAATAATTTGTTTTTAGAGCTTGTACAATGTAAAAATAACATAAATAAAAGAAATTTTAGAATCTAAGATAAGATCAGATATACCTGTATATGTCCCACAGTGGGGGAATTTCTCGATTCTACAAATTAGATACATACATGTATGTGATTAAAATGTTTTTTTTTTTTTTCTTTTTCAATGCTGATTTAAATGCCTGCTGGGTTGTATTATGATTCATGCGTAAAAGAAATAATTTTTTCAGAACAAATTTTTCTTTATCCCCCTCTTTAAGACATGCTCCCTCCGTCTCTTGCTCTTGTAGACACAGATCTGGTTACTACACTGCGTTTCATTGCAGATAAGATTAAAGGCATTTCGGCATGACAAGGTTAAGCCTAATTAAGCCGTGTGAGTCAGGACGGAGCGGTTCAGAGAAGTGACGTTAAACGCTCATCTTTTCTTCATTAGCACGTGGTTAACATCGCCTCTTTTTTCCATCGCCACCAACAACTAGGGCCGAGTCAATCATTTCATGATGTGTGCAGTGAAGAAAGGACAGCCATGAACTTGTAATGATTGCTATGTTGCTTCCATAGCAATCATTACAACCAGATGTAAATCGAGTAAACATTAGAAATGAGGTAAAATCTGTATAATCCTCGAATGGTAAAGCTTGGTAATACATATTATTGTCCCAAAAACTATAGAAACACTATTGTATTAAGGGTAAAGGTAAATAGGACCCCAGTAGCCCAGGTACATGGTTCTATTAGATTTAGTGGGATTGCTTTTTTTTTTTTTTTTTTCGTTTAAGCCATAAATCACCATCCCACACTCTTTAAACACACACAAAACATTTGCAAGAACATAGCGAGATGAATTCTGTGTAAATC